>NW_025213936.1:0-1057 GCF_004010195.1 Chiloscyllium plagiosum | reverse complement strand
ATGCAAAAGGAAACACTGACCCTGCAACATTGATTGGAGCACGAATGACAAATTCTAAAAGGGCTGTTCAAGTGGGAATTCCTTTCCCCGGAAGTGTGTGGTGCCTGGATGCTTACATTTATTCAAATTTGTGTCTGTTAAATATTTGAGAGACAAGTGAATGTAGGAAAATGATGCACGTACAACAGATGTACTGCTGTGACCAAAATCAGATCAGCTAAGATCTTAGTGCGTGCCAGAGCAAAGACAAAGTGCCTAATGGCCCACTCCTACTCCTCAGTCCCGTATTCCTATATTCCATTCAGCCCCTCACAGCTCTTGCATAGATGGAGGCCACTTGCTGGAAATACCGGGTCCACATGAATACAGGATCTTCTTCTGTCCCTCTCAATTGTCACACACAGTTTGGTGTGGGTTGAAAAATGTTACTTCAAAACCCAGGCGAGGCTCAAAAGACGCCTCTGGTCTAATTTTAGAGTGTCTCCTCTCTGCAACTTGTGCTTCATTTGTTGGTCATAGTGCAGATCCAGATTCACTGTGAATTCAGTCCCCATACCTCACTCAGAGATGATTCATAAAATGCTTTGCTCTCTCTAACTGCAACATCCAATAACGGAATGTTCAGGAAAATTACAAACATTAACTTTCTAATTACAGAATATGAGAACATAAGGAATCGGATCGAATGGCAATTCAGATGATCAGGCCTGCCGTGCCATTGTATAATATTATGGATGATCCACTGTTGCTCGCAACTCTGCTTTATTTCCCAATTCTTCACATCCCTCAATTCTATTGCAGGTCAAAAACCCACCTACCTCCTCTGTAAATACTTGCAGTGAATTAACTCCCCGAACTCTCTCGACCAGATAATTCCTGACATTCACTATCCTCTGTGAGAAAGTTATACACTCCCCAACCATACACAATAACCTATTTGTATGTTAAAAAGAGGTGAATACAGCAGCTCATGTAAGAGTGACAGCCCCTGATATCAAAGCCGGAGTTGACTCATAATGGTATGAAGAAACGTTGATTAAATTAAATTTAATACGAA
>NW_025213935.1:37202-37535 GCF_004010195.1 Chiloscyllium plagiosum | reverse complement strand
TTTTTTTGTTTTAGACACCGCGTGCTCCTTCTCCAAGGACACCCGGCCTCTAACGTAACCGCGGAAGAGGAATCTCCTGGTTTTTTTTGTTTTTTTTTCGTTCTTTTTTTTTCCTTTCCCCCACACGAACACCTAAGTGCGGTAGTGCTTATTATATATTTTTTTTTTTACCCCAGCACCCATGGTGTGTGTGTGTGCAGGTGTGAGACACAGTGAAAGACACAAAGTGCACCAATCTTTATTCAATTTCCACCACCAGGAAGATAGGAAAACACCCGGGTGGCCAGTGGCAAACACTGCCCTTCACATCAAAGGGCAGTGCTGTGTGAATCC
>NW_025213935.1:25052-27412 GCF_004010195.1 Chiloscyllium plagiosum | reverse complement strand
GTCATTGTTGTCCAAGACAAAGTAGATATTCATTTAAGATATAATTGAGATATATATGTTCTTCACAATGTTTTTCCTTCATTACCAGTGATTGTCTGTCATTGGTACATTGAGCATCATCTTTTTGTGATTCAACAGATATGATTTGAATTGAATTCTGTAAGATGGTTTTGTATTTTATTCAACTTTGTGTTAAAGATTTCGTTTTCATGACTTTATTAAAATATCTTAATGTATTATAATGAAGCAGCTAATTTATTCTGAAGTTATTTCAATTAGTTGGTCAATTGACAAATAATAACTGCATAACTGTTGTAAATATTGATACACAGGAAAGCTATTTTGTTTAATATATTTGTAAAGATCTTATCAAAACTATAAAATTGTTTTTCATAGGAAATAAAATTTGCAATGTTTTATTAAATGGTTGAAAGTAACTTTGCACTTAATTGCTCTGTTTGGGATTAAACATTGTGACTTTGAAAGATTATTTTTATCAGAGTTTATGGTGAGTGTATTAACAAACGAATGTTGCCATTTTCTCTTGAATTACCTCAAGCTCAATTTGAAATTCTTGAATGAGTTGAGTAAGGGGTACAAAGTGAATATTTATTGCACTTTGCTGAAATTCTCTGCACTGCCAATGTATTTGATTAAACAAGATATGTATCTCACCTGATAACTTTGTATTTCTTTGATATTTTATTTGTCAGTGCTAGTAAAATAAAAACGTTTTGGCATTTGGTGAAGTTGTGAATTTTCAGTCTGTTTCACAATTAAATGACACAACCAATCTAAAGATTAAATACATATAACAACGTCAAAGAGATTGTGATAATAGAAAGTCAACATGTAGAATTGCCAATGAAACATAAACCGTGGCTGCTCTGAATTTGGTACAGACTGAATATCAATTGAAATGATCAGAATTAGCAGACATAATGGCATTGTGCACAAACTGTGTAGTGTGAGTTAAGAATTTTTCTGATCACTTAATTCTGACACATGCAGTGATGGCAGCACCTTAATCTGTTTTATTTGTTCATGGACTGTGAGCATCACTGGCAAAGCCGGTATTTTTCATCATCCCTTATTTTCCTTAAATATTGGGTGAGGACAAGATGAGGTTGAGTTGCAAGGTCTATTGGCTTACCCTGTCCCCGACAAAACAGAGACTTTGGCAGGAGAACAAAAATTGGAAGTTTACTTAAATATTGATCCTCTCGTTTATCTCTCTCAAAAGGCAATTGTTTGGTCCATCAAATTTGTAATGGATCTTTTATAGAGTCATAGAGATGTACAGCACAGTATTCTTCCAATAACAGAGTGACCAGAAGTGTACTCAGTACTCTAGAAGTGGCCTCACCAACATCCTGTACAACCTCAACATGATGTGCCAAATCCTATACGCAGTGGGGGGAACAATAAATGCAATGGTGCTAAATGCCTTCTTAACCACCCTGTCCACCAATGATGCAACTTTCAAAGAACTATGTATCTGAATGCCCCTCCACCTCAATGTTTCTCTGTTTCACAACATGATCCAGGGCCCTACCATTAACTGTACAAGTCCTGCCCTTCCTTGTTTTAAGAAAATGTAAGCCGTCACTTTTATTCATACCTCTCAGCTAACCGACGAAGGAGCAGCGTTCCGAAATCAAGTGCTTCCAAATAAACCTGTTGGATTATAACCTGGTGTTGTGTGAATTTTAACTTTGTACACCCCAGTCCAATACCAGCTACTCCACTTTTTTTCTAGTGAATACAGCCCACATTGCCCAGTGCTGCCAGTAAACTTTAAAATGCTGATGTAACAACACATTACCTGCAGTCCTGAAAAGTTTACAATTTCTAACAATACTAGCTCCTCATTCACTGCTCCATCTGATACACGACATTGGAAACTTCGTGCAGAAGGCTGAAAGAAATGAGCAGCTTTAAAACAAAAACCTCTTGGAGCTCAAAGCTTTTAATGAGAGCTTGAGCCCGGCGATAAGTTCAGGTAACCTTTATTGTGACAACTTTGTTACAGCTTCAGATTCCCCCCAGTAAAAAGGCATGGAAAACGTAGCTGCTTTTTAAACAACTCTGGGTCAATGCGCGCAAACACCATCCCACCTCACTTCCTTTACTATTGGTAACCACCAAGTTGTCCCTTTGTAATTGGATCCTTGGTACAACCTTAATCCAGAGGAAGTGTTGCCTCAGTCAGCAATTTCAACCCAGACCCTGTCTCCATGTAAGATTCTCCCAGCCCATCTGCTGGGGGAGGGTGGTTGGAGAGTTGGGGCAGTAGAGAGTCAACAAGACTGCTGTGGGTTTGGAGTCACCTGTTGGTGAGACCAGGTAAAGGATACAGC
>NW_025213935.1:23432-24632 GCF_004010195.1 Chiloscyllium plagiosum | reverse complement strand
GGTGGTAACCTGCTGACTATGCTTACTTCGCTGGCGATTTTAAATGACTTCCTGTTGGTTGCATTATCGCTCAAACTTCACAAAACCCGTCTCAATAAAGTCCCGTTTTCTCACGTCTGGGAATTGATTGCCATGCAGGAAACTCGTGTTCTGAACAAAAACCATAGCACACTCAAAACGTCAGCTCTGTTTACCTTTCCACAGATGCTGCTCGACCCGTTGGCTTTCTGCAGTATTCGCTGTGTTTGTTCTGCACAAATGCCGCTTTCCATTAAAAAACTTCAATCCCTGTCCTCTGGTAACTGACCCTAGTCAGTGGCAATAGGTTCTTCTGATCATTAACCTGCCCATTCCCAGCACTTCTTCTACCAGCATTGCCAACAGCCCCTGGACATCTCCAGTTAACCTTCTTTGCTCCAAAGAGAACATTCCCAAAATGGAAATACCTCATGGCTGGACAATCGGGAAGAGATTTTGGCAAAATATTGTCAGTTAGCAGGTGGAAAAATGTTCATGAAGTAAAACAGAAATCCCAGTCTCCAGCTTTGTGAATCTTTAGAAACTCTTTGGGAAATGGAATTAGAGGAGAATGAAGGAATGAACTGTCCGACTGAGCAGAGACAGTCCAGACACCGTCCCCTTGTTTAAGAGGCCGGGAGATTGACGCTATTATTCTCGGGACATGAACTGAACTGAGACATTGATAAAATTCTCGTTCCTGCACATCAGGAATTCAAACGCCTTCCGGCTCCGGGTCACTGTGAAAAGTCGGGAACAGGCAAGACACGGAAAGGCTCAAAGGACGATGGCCCCCGTGTAGGAGGGCGAGTTCCTAGTTATATTGGAGAGGACAATGTTCATGCTGGGCACGACAGACAGAATTATGCATTGACGAACAGCCTCCTCTAACAGGCTGTGCAAGCTGTGCGTTTGCGTATCTCTATATCGCAATTGGTCAGCCCGTTCGGCTGTTAACCGGAAGGTTGGTGGTTCGAAACCACCCAGGGTCGGAGTGTTTGTTGCTCTCGCTCCTATCGCTTTCTTGGCTGCGAAGGTGTCAGTTTTTAATGGTGTCAGGAAAATGTTTCCCAAACGGAAATCTTCTCCACTGAGGAAGCACAAAGGGGTTTCTGAATTGATTGAATTTCTAACGTAAAGGAATGCGGATGCTGACAGTCCGAGACAGAAAGCGAAACTGCT
>NW_025213935.1:12258-20180 GCF_004010195.1 Chiloscyllium plagiosum | reverse complement strand
CACAGTTCCACGAGCTGGATAGTGCTATCTTTGCTGATGAAGTTGGTGCTGTGTTTGTGACTTTGCTTCTTCGAGTAGTGTCTTCAGTTTTCTTTGGCCACGTTGATGTCAATGGATGTGAACAGGGCTGTTATGCCAAAGCACAACATTATTCCATCATCTTCGATCTTGGTGTCTTTGGTGTTCAGGAATTCTTGGATGGAGTAAATGGAGTGACGTGAATCTTCGACTTGGTGTTTTAGTCTTCAGCGGAGGCCTTTGACTCGTCTGTATATTGGTGTTCCAAGTAATGAGACTGTGGCCTGAGGGGGACTCCTGGTTTGAAGAGAAGGAGAACAACAACAAAGTGCCATTCCCAGATGTCACAGTAGAGCGAACAGTCAATGGGGAACTTCAAACTAGTGTCGACAGAAAAACAACATACGCAAACCAAGTTCTTAACCACAGAAGCAATCATCCCAACACCCACAAACGAAGCTGCATCAGGACATTATTTCAACGAGTCACTACACACTGCAGCACAGAGAAACTACGAAGAGCACAAGAGAAATACGTATATAATGTATTTAAGGAGAACGGATACCCAATAAACCCAGTCCGCTGATTTCTCATTGATACTTCCAAGCTGACTCTCAAAAATTCGGTTTGTCCCTCCATTCTTTCCTGCTTGTTTTTTGTGGGTTTCGAAAGCTTTCCCAATCCTCTGACTGAGTATTGGAGTTGGGACGTTATGTTGTGGCTGTACAGGACATTGGTTAGACCACTTTTGGAATATTGTGTGCAATTCGGGTCTCCCTCCTATCAGAAGCATATTGTGAAATTTGAAAGGGTTCTGAAGCACCAATGGTTCCGCAGAAGGGAAGAGGCCCTTCTGCTGCCCTGAGTGCGGGAAGGCCTTCAGTGATTCCTCTGCCCTGCTGACGCACCAGTTGGTCCACACCAGTGAAGGCCGTTCTCCGGCCCCAAGTGCGAGATGGCCTTCAGCAGTTCTTCCCACCTGCTGAGACACCAGTGGGTCCACACCGAGGAGAGGCCATTCTTCTGCCCAGATGTCACAGTGCAGGAAGGGCTTTGCTCTTTCCTCCGACCTGCTGGCCCATTGGTGGGTCCACATTGGGGAGAGGTCGTTCAGTTGCCCTAAGTGCAGGAAGGCCTTCAGCAATTCCTCAGCCCTGCTGAGGCACCAGTCCGTCCACACCGTGGAGAGGCCCTTCAGCTGGTACGACTGTGGGAAGAGGTTCATGTTTTCCTGCAACTTGCGGAAGCACCAGCGGGGGCACCAGCGCTCCCAGCAATCAGATCCCACCGGTGACCCTGCCTTCGGTCACACCCCAGGACTGAACCTCTGCCAGTTCTGACAGTGGGTGCAGTGGGAGAGTAGGTGGGCTGTTTTTGTTTTCTGCTGGACTGCAAGTGCCTCCCCTACACCCCACAACCACAACCCCATGGTGCCTCATGGTTAGCACTGCTGCCTCATGGCTCCGGAACCCAGGATCAATTCCACCCTAGGGGGTCTGTGTGCAATATATGGAGGGAAGAAAAATGGATCTGAGTAGGTTACTCTTCGGAAGATCAGTGCAGATGTGTTGGGCTGAAGGACCTGGTTCCACATTGTAGGAGTTCTACGATACTATGAGCTTTGCTTTCAATGGACGCTGCTGCTCATTGAGTCCGGGACTGCACATTGCCAATGAAATGTTCCAGAGAAACCTAAGACCGCAAGACCATCGGAGCAGAAGTTAGTCCATTCGGCCCGAAGTAGTGCAGATGAGATTAGCTACAGTGTGGAAACAGGCCATTTGTCCCAACAAGTCCACACCGATCCTCCGAAGAGTAACCCATCCAGACCCATTTCCCTCTGACTAATGTACCTAACACTATGCACAATTAAGCATGGCCAATCCACATAACCTGCAGATCTTTGGTTTATGGAAGAAAACAGGATCACCCAGAGAAAACCCACGCAGACACTGGGAGAATGTGCAAACTCCTCACAGACAGCCACCCAAGGCTGGAATCAAACCTGGGTACCCAGCACTGTGAGGCTGCAGTGGTAACAACTAAATATTGCAACCCGAAGTAGGCAAGCAGGAGGTTGGGAGAATACAGCAAGCCAGGCAGCACCAGAATGTGGAGTAGTCAGCGTTTTGGGTATTAATCCTTCTTCAGGACTGTAACGTTGACTCCTCTATGATAAACGATTTACGGGAATGTTACTGGGGGTTGGAGGATTTGAGCTACAGGGAGAGGCTGAATAGGCTGGAGCTGTTTTCACTGGAGCATCGGAGGCAGCGGATTGACCTAATAGAGGTTACAAAATCATGAGGGGCATGGACAGGGTAATAGACAAGGTCTTTTCCCTGGGGTGGGGGAGTCCAGAACTAGAGGGCATAGGTTTAGGGTGAGAGGCGAAATATATTAAAGGGACAAATTCTTCATGCAGAGGGTGGTACTTATATGAAATGAGCTGCCAGAGTATATGGGCCAGGTGCTGTCAAATGGGAGTAGATTAATTTAGGATATCAGGTCAGCATGGACAAGTTGGACCGAAGGGTCTGTTTCTATGCTGTACGTGTCTCTGACTAATGGTCCTGATGTAAGTTTAAAATAGAGTCCAAGTAACTTTGAATAGTTCAATCTTGTTGAGCTCACTTCCTAAAAAGTTTCAAATGAATCCCTCTGAGAGATACTGTTTAAACATGCTGAGTTGGACAAAGTATCCCATCAAGTTCAACACAAACCCAGAGTTGAAGAAGTCAGAACACCAAGGGGACCAAACTGATCACAATATTCCAGGTGCAGCCTCATCAACGTCCTGGAAAACTACAACATAACTTGCCAACATCTATACTCAGTTCTCTAATTGATGAAGGCCAGTGTGCTGAAACCTTTCTTCACTGCCTTGTGTACCGATGTAATCAGAATATAGGACCTACTTTAAACTGATCCACAATCCAGCTACTGGGAGCCCAGAAGCAGAGTCGTGCTGCGTGAGTGTGCTGGGCACGTAACAAGAGGTCAATTGGTCAAAACCGTGTGATGCTATTGCTCAATGTCTCTATAAGCTGCTTTCATTTGCAAAGGTTCTCTGTTCTGTATCTTGCCTTTGCATCTGATTCCCAAAGCTTCTTCAGTGGAGGAGTGGTAGTGGCATCAATCCTCCGGAGCTGGAAGAAGGCCCGAGCTCCAAGAAGCGGAGGGTAAGGCTGGAGACTGGATTTGCTCAAGGCTTGTATTTTTAACTCATTTAAATGGTACCTACTGTATGGGGCTATGTTTTACATTAAAACCGGAGGATCATATCAGAGTGTTATATTTCGCAGTGGTAGTTGGTAAAATGCACTCCCTGGAGGAGCACCCTCTATGATGCTGCATTTCTTGCCTTCTGCCCTTCCCCCATTTCTTATCTCCCAATTGATTTTATATTTTTTGGGGGTCAAATTTAATTTCATATTAATCAGACTTGGGATTCATTGTGTGCTATTAATTTGTTTCTTCGAATATTGTAAGTCAAAATTAATGCTGTAATTTCATTTCTGATGTCAGAACTTACTGGTATTCTGTGAATACCAGTAAGTTGTGAAAATAAATCAAGAAATTCATATTAATCAGACTTGGGATTCATTGTGTGCTATTAATTTGTTTCTTCGAATATTGTAAGTCTTTCTGATGTCAGAACTGACTGGTATTCTGTGAATACCAGTAAGTTGTGAAAATAAATCAAGAACTTCATATTAATCAGACTTGGGATTCATTGTGTGCTATTAATTTGTTTCTTCGAATATTATTCTGTGATTACCAGTAAGTTGTGAAAATAAATCAAGAACTTGTGGTTTTTAACAAAAAGAGAGGTTCACTGATATTCATGACATTGTCTCATTTGGGAGTGATGATTCAAATCTAACCAACAAACCGTTTCATGCAGTCACCCAATTTAATTAAAGTTTTCTTTAATTTAGTTAAAGAAAATAACTCTGGCAGGCTAAGATTTATGCAATCTACTTATAAGATCATGTCCATTGCTCGCAATATGGTCTCATCCACATTGAGGAAACTGGACGCCAACCAGCAGAACGTTTCTGGGACCGACTGCCCTGTGGCTGAACACTTTAACTCCCTCTCCCATTCCACCAAGGACATGCAAGTCCTGGGCCTCCTCCACTGCCAAACTCTTGCTACCCGACGCTTGTAGGAAAAACACCTCATCTTTTGCATTGGGACCCTCCTACTACATGGGATCAATGTAGATTTCATCAGTTTCCTCATTTCCTCTTGTCCCAGATTCAACCTTCCAAATTGACACCGACCACTTGACCTGTCATACCTGTCCACCTTGCTTCTCACCTATTTGCTCCACCCTCATCTCTGACCTATCACCATCAATCCCTACCTCCATCTACCTATTGCACTCCCAGCTGCCTTCCCTCCAGCCCCACTTTCTTCCCATTTATCTCTCAGCCTCCTTGGACAACCCTTCATTCCTGATGAAGAGCTTATGCTCTAAACCAAGACTGTGATGAAGCAACATCCTCAACAAATAGGAAATAGCTCCCAAGTCAGATTTCATCCCCTCTTCTGTTTTCCAGTTCTTTCAGAAATAAGAAATGTCTTTTTCTTCCACTAGAAAGCGATCTTCCACTTTCCACTGTCTGAAATGTTATGCTACACCACTACTTCAGACACCTTTTAAGAATCCCGATCTTCACGTTATTATAGTTTACTGTGGCCATACAGCATTGCGAGGCAGTTTGATGTGACTAAAACTTGGATGGAAAGAATGTAGATTGATGAGAAGTCAAAATGACACAGTCTCTGGCCACAATCGATCTGTCTGGCTTGATTATATGATGAGCGGCTCTTCAAGAGCAACTTCCACTCCATCACTTCAACCAGCAAGAGGAGATAAGTGTGAACACCACATTCCGACTGTGACATATACGCATTGCTTCGATGTTATTGATCAAAATCCTGGAACTCGCTCCAGAACCTTTATTATAGACCACATCATATTTGTGAAGCAATGTAAGTGGCAGCTCACCATCACTTTTTCATGGACGGTTTGGGAAGTCTTTCTGGCAGTGCCAATGATATTCACATGATATTGGAGACACTCTAATCGTCTGGATAGATGATTGGCTAACCAATGATATAGTAGGGATAGTGGCATGTTCAGGATCACAACTTGTAACTGGCAATGTGCCACAGGGATCAGTGCTGCGGCCAAAATTATTTACAATATGGATATGAATTACTTGGATAAGTGAAGTGAATGTACTATTGCCAAGACTGCAGTAGATTGGAATGCAGGTGGTGAGGATGACATGGAGAGGGATATCGACAGGTTAAACAAATGAGCAAAACCTTGGCCGATGGAATAGAATGTGGGATAATGAGGTTGTGCACTTTGCCAGGAGGAAAAGTGCTGAATGTTAAATGGAGAAAGCTGCTGAATAGGAGGATTTGAATGCTCGTATCCATGAATACGTCATCCAGGTTCAGACAGTAATAGGGAAGATAAATGGGATGTTGGTTTTTAAATGGAATATAACAGTAGGGAGGTTATAGTGAAGCTAAATCAGACACCAATTAGGCCACAACTGAAAACTGGGAAGAGTTTTGGGCCTTTTAGCTAAGGTAAGATATACCGGCATTGGAGGCAGTCCAGAGAAGGTTGACCAGCAATGTAAATATTCATGGCATTGTCTCATTTGGGAGTGATGATTCATGTCTGACCAACAAACCGTTTCATGCAGTCACCCAATTTAATTAAAATATTCTTTAATTTAATTAAAGAAAATAATTCTGGCAGGCTAAGATTTATGCAATCTATTTATAAGATTATTTCCACTGCGCGCAATATGGTCTCCGCCAACTAGCGGAACGTTTCTGGGAACAACTCTGGGACAATAAAACCAAACGACCGACGGCCCTATGTCTGAACAGTTTAACTCCCCCTCCCATTCCACCAAGGACATGCAAGCCCTGGATCTCCTACACTGCCAAACTCTTGCAACCCGACGCTTGTAGGAAAAACGCCTCATCATCTGCCTTGGGACCCTTCCAACATGGGATCAATATCGATTTCATCAGTTTCCTAATTCCCTCTCCCCCACCTTGTCCAAGATCCAACCTTCCAATTCGACACCAACCTCTTGACCTGTCATACCTGTCCACCTTGCTTCTCACCTATTTGCTCCACCCTCATCTCTGACCTATCACCATCAATCCCTACCTCTATCTATCTATTGCACTCCCAGCTGCCTTCCCTCCAGCCCCACTTCCTTCCCAGTTATCTCTCAGCACCCTTGGGCCACCCTTTATTCCTGATGAAGAGCTTATGCTCTAAACCAAGACTGTGATGAAGCAACATCCTCAACAAATAGGAAATAGCTCCCAAGTCAGATTTCATTCCCTCTTCTGTTTCCCCATTCTTTCAGAAATAATAAATGTCTTTTTTCACCATTACTTCAGCCAGCTTTAAAGAATCATTTCAACCTGTATTTCTAACAATTGTGGAGGTGACCAAAAGCAAACATTTCACTCCTCCTCAATGTCCCATTTCTCCTCGTATGAGCCATTTTGTCATGTTGTCTCTGTTACAAGCAGCCGAGTGCACTTGGTTTCTGAATTGAAATTTGGCCGTTGAAGTGAACAGGATTAATATTTATCGATGGCTAGCTGTGTTTGCACTAACTGTATTATCCACCAATATGCTGTCTTTTGTTCCACCAAAACTGGAAACAATGATCTGTGTTTATATTAGGATGTAGAAAGTCATCCCAGCGATCTTCACGTTATTATAGTTTACTGAGGCCATAACAGCGTTCTGTGGCAGTTTGATGTAACTAAAACTTGGATGGAAAGAATGTAGATTTATGAGAAGTCGAAATGGCAGAGTCTCTGGCCACAATCGATCTGTCTGGCTTGATTATATGAGTGGCGACTGTTCAAGAGCAACTTCCACTCCATCACTTCAACCAGCAAGAGGAGATAAGTGTGAACACAACATTCCAACTGTGACATATACGCATTGCTTCGATGTTATTGATCAAAATCCTGGAACTCGCTCCTGAACATTTATTATAGACCACATCATATTTGTGAAGCAATTTAAGAGGCAGCCCACCCCCACTTTTTCAAGGACAGTTTGGAAAGATTTGCTGGCAGAGCCAATGATATTCGCACGATATCGACGACAGTCTAATCGTATGGATAGATGATTGGCTAACCAATGATGCAGTAGGGATAAGGGGCATGTTCAGGATCGCAACTTGTAACGAGCAATGTGCCACAGGGATCAGGGCTGGGGCCAAAATTATTTACAATATGGATATGAATTACTTGGAAACATGAAGTGAATGTACTATTGCCAAGACTGCAGTAGAGACAGTTGATTGGAATGCAGGTGGTGAGGATGACATGGAGAGGGATATCGACAGGTTAAGCAAATGAGCAAACCCTTGGCAGATGGAATAGAATGTGGGAAAATGGGGTTCGTGCACTTTGCCAGCAGGAAATGTGCTGAATGTTAAATGGAGAAAGTTGCTGAATAGGAGGATTTGGAAGCATCTATGAACTCTTCATCTAAGTTCAGAGAGTAATAGGGAAGGCAAAAGGGAGATTGGCATTTAAATAGAGTATAAAAGTGGGGAGGTAATAGTGAACCCCCGCCTGGAGGTTTTGATTGAAAGTGCAGTGAAGATTCAACCAGCTGACAGTAGATCTGAATCACATGTAGATCAGACCAGTTTCGGACAGCAGGAAACCAGATAAGTTTTTAAAACAAACCACAACGATTTCATCATTAGACTCTTAATTCCAGATTTATATTGAATTCAGATTCCACCATCTGCCGTGGCAGGTTTTGAACCCAAGTCCCCAGAACATTAACTGGCTGAATAGTCTGGTGACAATAAAGTCGG
>NW_025213935.1:4470-5853 GCF_004010195.1 Chiloscyllium plagiosum | reverse complement strand
TTTCAGGCAAAGCCCTTCAGCTATTGATATTGAAACTTGCGTCTTCAGATCTTCAAATAATCTGTAAAAAGTGATTACAAAAATCATCACTGTCAGTCGAGGTTAGAAATTCCAAACAAGCAATTCTACTTTCTGCAGAACACTCTTTTCTTTTTCCACAAAATTGAAAGCACCATCCCACCCTCTCTCACCCTTCTATTCCCACTCCGCTCAAACTAATTCTCCCGATGGTACTGATTCAGGATCTGACAGAGACCGAAAAGTGAAAACATCAAGACAGACACCTCTGAATTTTGGATACATCCACATGAAAGTTAGTATCTTTCACGATATGTAGGAGTGAGTAAGTCTGATTTTGGGAAGCAAAACAAGTATCAATTCAGGATGAACCTTCAATGCAGTTTCTTGAGAAACAACCAGACACGGAATGGTTAACATCTGGGGAGGTGGAGGAAATGAGATATCAAGGCATTGGCACCGACACCAGACAGAAACTGAACATACAGGCATGGCAAACATTATGGGCAAGCCAGAGTCATTGAGATACACAGCACAAAAACAGGTCCTTCAGTCCAACTCATCCGTGCCGACCAGATAGCCTAAATTAATCTCGTCTCATTTACCAGCAATTGGCCCATATCCCTCTGAACTCTTCCTATTCATATATCCATCCAGACGCCTTTTAAATGTTATAATTTGACCTACAGCCACTACTTCCTCCGGCAGATCATGCCTTACACTTGCCTCTCTCACCCCAAACATACTACCCTCCTGTTCTGGACTTCTCCCATCCCTGGGAAATGACTTTGTCTATTTAACATATCCATGCCTTGCATGACTCTATAAACGTCTGTAAGGTCACCCCTCAGTTTCTAGTATTCCGGGGAAAACAGCTCAAGCAATGCACTGCGTGTACTTTTAGCTTCACACTCGCTGAACCTTCCTCCCGTGTCGAACAATGTCTCCCATCCCAACACTGTCCATGGGAAAAGCCAAGAGCGCTGAGACTCTGGAGTTGGGGGAATGCCACGTAGAATTCCTACAATGTGGAAACACGCCATTCAGCCCAACAAGTCCACACAGACCATCCAAAGTGTAACCCATGCATACAATTTCACCTATCCCATTACACGACACTTCCTGCACACTCAGGGCCCATTTAGTATGGTCACTTCTCCCGAAACCGCACATCATTAGATTTTGGGAGGAAACCAAAGCAGCTGGAGGAAACCCACGCAGACACGGCAGGGAGAATATGCAAACGCTCATGTGCGGGCGACTCCGCACAGACAGTCGCCCCAAGGCTGGAATCGAACGGGGGTCCTTGGTGCTGTGAGGCAGCAGTGCTCACCACTGATTGTGCTACTTACGTGTGCAAAAGGA
>NW_025213935.1:0-4438 GCF_004010195.1 Chiloscyllium plagiosum | reverse complement strand
TGCTGGAATCCTTCCTGAAAACAACAAATGCTGAAGATCACAGTGGGTCAGGCAGCGCTGTGCTACTCTATGACCGGATAGTGTGGATGTGGAGATGATGTTTCCACTCGGAGAAGGGTTGAGGATGCCAAGTCATTGAGGGCATTTAAGACAGAGATAGGTTCTTGATTAGTAAGGGGTCAAGGGTTATGAGGAGAGGGCAGCAGAATGGGATGGAGAAATATATCAGCCATGATCGACTGGTGGAGTAGACTCGATGGGCCAAATGGCCTCATCCTGCTCCTGTGTATTATTGTCTTGAAGCGGAGCAGTAGTCTTAAGAGGTTCTCACAAACTATTTCAGAATCCTGAAGAGGAGTTGTTGGACTGGAAACCTTAACTCTGCTTTTTTCTCCACATATGCTTCCAGTCCTGCTGAGTTTTTCCAGTGTTGTCAGTTTTTATTTCAGTTTTCCAGCATCCACAGTTCTTTGTCTTATTTATCACAATCATTTCTTGCCTTTCCCAAGTGTCTGGAACTTCATCTCCCTGATCTACAAACTGTTCACTTACCCGAGAAATGACCACTACCTCCTTATCAGAGTAGACCCCTTTGTTGCAAAATGATTGTTCAATTCTGTGACCAAAATAATTGCATTCGTAATTACTTACACCAGGGACTCTCAATATCTCAGGCAAGAACACAGCCATAATTTTTCAGACAGTACATTTATGTGATTTGATACAAATCCTTATTCCCTACTTTACCAGCGTGCTGCTGGGAATGGAGGGTTTGAGTTAAGAAGAAGCTGGGACATTTTTCCAACGAAGCCGAGCAAGTTGACAGATAACTTTATTGAGATTTTAAAAATCAGGAGGGGTATAGATAAGGTGTCATTTCCTGGAGACTCAGAATATTTAATTGCTCCAGAAGGTGTAAAAGGGGGTCAAAGATTCAGCAGAAATCGAGCAGAGCTGAGAACAGACAACATTTAACTCTGTGGGAACAGGGAGACCAGAGGACAGAGAAATCAGGACCTGTAATCCGAGCTGACACCAAACTACCATGTTATCAGTGCTTTGACAATGGTAATTCTGGGCGGGGCAGGTTGAATTATGAATTGAATAGTAGCTTCCTCAATGAGACTGTGCAGGGTGCTCGGGGCCTGTCGCTGTGGCGCAACTGGTCAGCGCGTTCGCCTGTTGACCGGACAGTTGGTGCTTCTGAGACCACCCAGGGACGGAGCGTTGGTTGTTCCCGCTCCTACCGCTTTCTTGGCTGCAAAGATGCTCGCTTTTAATGGTGTCAGGAAAATGTTTCCCAAACGGAAATCTTTTCCACTGAGGAAGCACAAATGAGTTTCTGAATTGATTGAATTTCTAACGTAAAGGGCTGCGGATGCTGAGAGTCCGAGACAGAAAGCGTAACTGCTGGAGCAACCAGTAGGTTTGGCTGTACCTGGATGAGGAAAAAAAAGTTCTCAAATATTGTCTCTGATTCTCTTTCTACAGATGCTGCCTGACCTGCTGAGTTGCTCCTGCAATTACTGGTTTGGTTTTTAACTGAACGTCCATTTCATCTTTCGGGATGAAACACCCAGACTCGCCATTTGCAGATATTTAACCCTTTCGAAACCTGTGAAGTGATTGGATTCAAACAAACTCTGCAATGATTCACTCTTTCTCAGCTCCACAGGCAGAGAGACCTGGGAAATGAAGCTTTCAGTGTGGTTCTGTATTGGTGGGCCGAGTGGTGAATGCGATGGACATGAAATCCATTGCAGTTTCCCCACGCAGGTGTGAACCCTGCCGACGACAGTTGAGAACTGTCGTCAAAAGGAAAGGGAGATTGCTCCACTTTTTTTTAAAGATGCAAATCAGTGGAGGGGTTGAAATATTTCAATCGCATTGGGACTTGTCGGGAATCTGCAACCCACTGCATGTCAGGGTGGAACAAGCAGATATCCCCAGAGCTGCTATTGAGGATATGAGCCAAGAGTTTGGAAATGAGACTAGAACAGTGAGGGGCGTGAAGTCGTGATCGAAATGAAGCAGGCACCTGAGGACAAAGGTGTTTTATTTGCCAGTGAAAGACACTGCTTCACAAAGTTGGGACTATGGAAGGGAAGCAGTGACGGTGATTATCTTTGGTTGTTCACCTTGTCAATGTTCCCATTGCTGCGCATGTCCATATTAACGTCAGAACTCTGCATCATGGTGGCGTCAGGTACGCACACGGCCAGGGGCGCAATAGATGACGCATCTGACTCCACCTACCTGTTTGAAATGCAGCTCACAGCTTCTTCACACACCCCAAGTAATCTTTCACATTGTCCTGAAGCCGGCATACGGTTTGACTTCCCGATCTGCGGGAATGAGAATCTTTTCACTGTCTCGCGTCAGTCAGTGTCCCTGAGAACATCAGAGTCACGTCACAGCGCTGTCAGAGGAGGGGAAGCTGAAAGAGCCCCACACGCTGCTCACGGGCACATTTCACTTTCCCCAACTCACCGCCTCAACCACTGCGACTTCTGGGAGTGGAAAGGGAAGAAACGCCAAAACCCAGTCTCAGCTTTGTAAATCTTCAGGAAATAAGAAAACTGATTATCCCTTCCAGTCTTCCATCCTGGCCTGACAGCGTTGATTTTAAATGGCTGTCCAGTCAGTGCCGATTCGTTTTGGCTGAAACAATCTTCCTTATCTCATCCCAGCATTTCTTGCCACAGAGAACTGTGCGGCAGAGTTCATGTATATATTTCCTTGTATGGTATTTTGTAAATAACATTCGTTTATGGGTTGTTTGCATAGGGTATTCAAGGTTCACTAGCCGTTGTTTAATGCTGAGAGGGTTGAGTTGTCTGGAAATCATTTCACAGTTGTCTTTAATGTAAAGTAATGTGGCTAGGGTTTCTGCAGACGTTGTGTCTGCTAGTGTCAGTTTGTTGATGTGAAATCGTCACACTGGGTTTATTGGGTAGGCAAAAGTGCGGACTTCAGATGCTGGAAACCAGAGTTTAGGTCAGAATGGTGCTGGAAAAGCACAGCAGGTCAGACAGCTTCCGAGGAGCAGGAAAATCGACATTTCGGGCAAAAGCCCTTAATTAGGAATAGAGGCAGGACGCTTCCATGGTTGGCGAGACAAATTGGGAGGTGCTGGGCCGAAGGTAGCAAAGAGTACAATAGGTGAATGGGGGTGTGGATGGAGGTGACAGGTCAGAGAGGAGATGGAGCGAACAGTTGAGAAGGGAGATTGGCAGGTAGGACAGGTCATGAGGACAGCGCTGAGCTGGAAAGTTGGAACTGAGGTAAGGTGGGGGGAGGGGAAATGAGGGAACTGGTGAAGTCCACATTGATGTCTTGGGGTTGAATTTATCCGAGGCGAAAGATGAGGCATCGGGTGGGGAGTGAGCGGCGATGGAGGAGGCCCAGAACCTGCATGTCCTCGGCAGAGTGGGAGGGGGAGTTGCGAGGGTGATGGGGTTGATTGGTGCGGGTGTCCTGGAGATGTTCCCTCAAGCGCTGTGACTTGACTCTGCGAGGAGTCTCCACTCTCCCCAATGTAGAGGATACCGCATCGGGAGCAATGGATACAAGCAATGATGTTGGTGGAAGCCTTCTCACGATCGTGGCCCGGGTTCGAAATCCGGGCAGGGAAGCAATTTACAAAAGGGCTGTGATGTGGCGCTGCTGTCTCCCTGGTAGTCGAGTGGTTAGGATTTGGCGCTTTCACCGCTGCGGCCCGGGTTCGATTCCCGGTCAGGGAAGTATATCTCAGTGGATCTTTTGCCTACCCATTCTCCTTAAATGCGCTGGACAGTCACTTCTTGGTCTTCGTCGTGACTGGTTACTGAAGTGTGTAGTGCCACGTTGAAATAGTGTCCTGATTCCGGCGTGTTTGTATGTGCAGGGATCATTGCTTCTGTAGCTAAGTACTTGGTTCGTGTGTGTTGTTTTTCCTGTAGACGCTGTTTTGAATTTACCATTGACTGTTCGCTCTACTGTGACATCTAGAATTGGCACTTTGTTGTTGTTCTCCTCTTTTGTGAATTTTATGCCAGTAAGGATATTGTTGATGTGTTGTAGTTTTCCTCTAATTTGCTTCATTTTTTGATGACTAAAGTGTCATCACTGTGGCGGACACAAAGTTTGGGTTGGATCGTTGGAAGGGCTGTTGGCTTGAGACTCTGAATTATTGCTTCTGCTGGGAATCCTGATACTGGTGGTTTCATGGGTGTTTCGTTGATTTGTTTGTAGGGCTTGTTACTGAATATGAAGTGGGTAGTTAAGGCACAGTTCCACGAGCTGGATAGTGCTATCTTTGCTGATGAAGTTGGTGCTGTGTTTGTGTCTTTGGTTCTTCGAGTAGTGTCTCCAGTTTTCTTTGAACACGTTGATGTTAATGGATGTGAACAGGGCTGTTATGTCGAAGGACATCATTATTCCATCATCTTCTAACTTA
>NW_025213934.1:35889-37520 GCF_004010195.1 Chiloscyllium plagiosum | reverse complement strand
CAAGAACCTTGCGATAGAGACTGGGAACAACCATAACCAATGCTGCACTATAATTAATGGTAATACAGCAGGATCTTGTGCTCACACCCATGTCTAGTTTGGCCGCAAGGAGGTATTTAATCTCACATCAGCACCCTGTCCCTTCCTCACTTCCAAATGTTGTGAATAGATCTGTGTCAGGTCTCCTTTAGACCACCCTGTATCCACCTAGGGGGCTCCCAAATGGGGAATGTGAGCAAGCACCTCCCCAGCAGGTAGTTCCTTGTTCAAATCCCCTTCCCACCCATCACTCATGCTTCTCAGTTTGAGGCCTTGGGTTTGTGCCACACCAGCAGTAGCCATCAACTGGGTGGCACGGTGGCACAGTGGTTAGTACTGCTGCCTTGGGTTCAATTCCCACCTCAGGCAACTGACTGTGTGGAGTTTGCACATTCTCACCGTGTCTGCGTGGGTTTCCTCCGGGTGCTCCGGTTTCCTCCCACAGTCCAAAAATGTGCAGGTTAGGTGAATTGGCTGGAGTGTTAGGTGCAGGGGTAAATGCAGGGGAATGGGTCTGGGTGGGTGCGCTTCGGCGGGTCGGTGTGGACTTGTTGGGCCGAAGGGCCTGTTTTCGCACTGTAAGTAATCTAAAAAAAAATCTAAAAAAGTTGGCATTTTCATGCAACCCCTGAAAGCAATTGCTTGGTGTGTGCAATATTTTGAAATATTTTTGAGTGTTGTTATACCTGGTATGGCTCCACGTGTTTCTATTGCTGAACTTTCATTGTGCCATTTGTGTTTTGTACAATATCTCTGGATAAAAAAAAATCTGTCTAAGCTACCTGTGGCATTTGCAAAAATACAGTTCTCAGATTGTATTATTTTACAAAGCAGGGATGAGTCTATCATAATTAAATCATCAGCTTAGCTCTGACACACAAAATGTCTGGATGTGTGTGCATTCAGAATGATAACTTACAGGGCATCAACTCTCCTATCTATCAATATGCATAAGATTTATTAAACTCATTATGGAGCTTTTTATATAATTTGCCTTTTGGATATTTAAAGTAAGGGATTTGAGAAATGACACATAGTAATTGCAGCATTGCCTAAGCTGAAAAAGCTGACTTTTGACTTACTGCTCCCAAAACTCTTCATCACTGTTATTCCTCCTGTTGTTGTGGACATATTGCGAGAGATTATTGTTAGTTAATGATTTCATTCTAACTACAGCATGTGACTACCAGGACGGAGGAAGGAGAACTAGATGGACTTTGGTCATTAGTTATCTCCCTGTTCCTACAAACCCTGCTTGAAGGTTGTAGGTTTGGAAAGGCCCAAGTAAACCATCTGAAATAAAACAAGTGAATACAGTGGAACCTCGATAATCCGAATGTGATGGGCGGGCACTATTTTGTTCAGATAATTGATTATTCACGTTTGGAAAGGCCCAAGTAAACCATCTGAAATAAAACAAGTGAATACAGTGGAACCTCGATAATCCGAATGTGATGGGCGGGCACTATTTTGTTCAGATAATTGATTATTCACACACCGCCCCCAACACACCCCACTTCCACCACACCCTGCCCCAACACACCCCACCCCAACACACCCCACTTCCACCACACCCTGCCCCAACACACCCC
>NW_025213934.1:4018-17229 GCF_004010195.1 Chiloscyllium plagiosum | reverse complement strand
CAGCTGATCAAGATACTGCTGTAATTTCTGAAATTTCTGATAACCTTCCTCTCTCTCCATAATGCCGCCTGTTTTAGTGCCGTCTTCAAACTTACAAATCATGCCTGTACATCTCATGTAAATCATAGATCTATGTAATATGTAGTGGTGCCAGCATCAACCCCTGAGGCATTCCACTATTCACAGGTCTCCAGTCTTACCAGGATGTTTCCACTATTACTCTCTGCTTCCTACTATCAAGGCAATTTTGTACCTAATTTGCCAGCTCCCCCTCAATTCCATGCGATCGAACCTTCCAGAGCGGCGTACCACGTGGAATCTTATTGAAGGCCTTACTGGAATCCATCCAGACTACGTCTACCACCCGGATCTCCTCAACGTTGCTGGTTACTTTATCAAAGAACTCCAACAAAATTGTGAGTCATGATCTCCCTTGCATAAACTCCCATGCTGAATTTGACGAAGGGCTTTTGCCCAAAACATCGATATTCCTATTCCTCGGATGCTGCCTGACTGCTCTGCTTTTCCAGCACCATTCTAATCTTACTCCGCACCACACCCTGTCTTTCCAAATGCACGTATATGCAATCTCTCCGAATCTTCGAAAGTAACCTCCCCACTAGCTTTTAAGATTACTGGTCTTTCGTTCCCAGATTAATCTTTGTAGCATTTCTTGAATACGGGCTCAGCATTCACTACATTCCAGTTGTCCAGGACCTCACTCGTTGGCAAGCGATGATAGAAAAGAAGCAAGCAATGCTCCCGCAATTTCTTCTCTATCCTCCTATCCTCCTGTTGTGTTCCTGAATATATCTAGTCAGGACCAGGAGTTTTTATAAATACTGCAAAGTCTGAAACATACGTCTAGTTATTTCAGGTGCAAACACCAAAGAGTGACAAAGTGACTCAATGATGGTTAACATCACAAATTAGAAAATATATTAATCAGAGGAAGTGACTTCAGAAGAATTCCAGCTATTGTAGAAACCTGAGAATTCTCAGAAATTAGCGATCCGAAAATGGAAGGCCATGAAACTGAAAAGGAAATCAAAAAGAGAACATACCTGCTAACAAACAGGAACACAAAGACTGCATCAATCTGCATCTATATTTCAAAGGAAACAAAATAAACGCAAGGTCAAATGTGGAAATTTGTAATTGGGAGAGGAGAGGTCATTGTGGAGAACAGAGAAATGGCCAAGAAAACAACCAGTTACATTGCATCTGTCTTCATGGAGGAAGATCCAGAAAATCACCCAGTAATACCAAGTGATCATATCAGACTCCTGGAGCTAAAGACATAAAGTCAATTCATATCAGTAACAAGGTAGTACTTGAACATGGAGCTGGATTGAGCATTGCTAAGTCTGACGAAACAGATGTACGTCCTATCAAAATGTCGGAAATAAATTACCAATAGTAGTACTAATTGCACTGTCGATGACTGTGTTTTATTTTCCTGTACATTCTGCAGAGACCGGAAACTGTTGTGGATAAACGTGATCCAAGAACGACCGGCGAATGGAAGGGATCCAAACAGCTACAAAGGGAAAAAGACATAGTGTGGCTAACTGCAGTCCAGTTAACTTGACATTTGTAGGGAAACTGCTGGAATCTATTACACAGGATGGCATTTTTGCTATTTAGAAATTAACTGCAACAATGGAGAGAATCAGCATGCATTTCTGATAGAGAAATCATACTTGATAAACTTCGGAATTGTTCGAAGTTGTTCCTTACAGCATAGATAATGGAGAATCAGTAGAAGTGGCATAGATTGGATTTTCCGAAGGGTTTCTATAAGAACTCAAAAAAAGGGGTCGGAAATGCAATGAATGGGAAGGGTATTTAGAGGAATATATGTAAGTGTAAAGTTAAAGTTTGGTTTGCCTTCATATAAGAGAGTCTGAACATCGATGCAAAGACATGTTGAAGTAGTTTCACAGCGTCTTGGTGGGACTGGAGTATTGTGTACAGTTTTGGTGACAGAATCTCAGAAAGAATATACTGACCACAGAGGAAGTGCAATGGACATTCTCCAGATTAATCTCTCAGATGGTGAGATTGCCAGATGAGGAAACTCGGTCTGTGTTCTCTAGAGTTTCAAAGAATGAGAGGTGGGTCACAGTGAAATTTAGAAAATTCATAAAACATATGACAAGTTGGAAATTAACAGAACGCTTCCCTCGCTGTCTATTCCACATTCAAGGCAAATAATGGCAGGATCTGGGACAGACCAGTTAAGACTGCAATAAGGAGAAAATTCATCACTTGGAGGGGACTGACTAACACAGGGGCATGGAAAACTACTGGCAGGCAAGATTAGGGAGAATGTCCGGATATTCTCCAAGTGTGTCCAGCGGAACAGAATAACCAGGGAACAGGTAGGACTCATTAGTGACTTGCCAAGTTGCATCCAAATCAACTTTAGTGATAGGAGACAGAGGGTGGTGGTAGAAGGCTGTTTGTGTGATTGGAGGCTAGTGTACAATGGTGTAACACAGGGATCAGTGCTGTGTCTCTTATTATTTCTGATTCAGAGGTGTTGGTGTTGAACTGGGGTGGACAAAGCTAAAAATTGTATAACATCAGGTTATACTCCAAAAGGTTCATCTGGTGGCACTAGCTTTCGAAGTGCTTAATCAAAGCGCACAACCACCTGGTAAAGAAACAGCGCTTCGAAAGCTCGTACCTCCGAATAAACCTGTTGGGGCATAAGCTGATGTTTCCTGATTTTAAACCTTATCATAAAGGATGCAGCTGTGAATATGGACGAGCGGTGGGGAGTGTCATAAGTAAGTTTGTTATTGATACGAAGATTGACCGGGTGGTTAACAGTGAAGAGGAAGGCCTTATGTTTCAGGAAGATACAGATGGAATGGTCAGATGGGCAGGTCAATGGCAGATGGAATGTAACCCTGATTAATATGTTCGCTTTAATGGGTTGTCAACAGGTTTAGGTGCACGTGATTCCGACCTTGGCATCAGCCCTGTGTTCAGTGACCTAACCTGGTTTCTGATGCGGTAACACTTCCATTTTGATATTCTCATTCTGCTGAGGGCATCTCCCTGGTGTCACACCTCCAATTAATTACTTTAACTCAATCCATTTAAGGTAATAAACTAAACCGTTTCTTTTCCACAATGTCAACTTCTGTATTTGAAGTGAACATGTTTCACTCTGTTTTCTCCCTGACTATGATTAAAAGCTCTGTAATGTCAGTGATGTCAGTCTTATGCAGTTTCAGAGTCAAGGAACTTGTGCACTATGCGTTATTGTTCAGTTCCCAGTGTACGGTGCTCCATGTTGGACAGGATGTTTGAGCATCTTTGACATCCTTCTTTGGAAATTGTCCAAAAACAGAAATTGCAGATGAACTTACTGAAAATGTTGCAGTATGTTCTGGAGTGAATGCAGAGTGAAGCTTTCAGGTCCAGTGACCCTTTACAAAGCTCCACGTTTCTCCAGCAATTTTTGTATTTTTATTTCAAGTATCCACAGTTATTTGTTTTAGTGAAAATTTGTCCCGTGTCTATTCATTTCTGGAGAAACTCAGCAAGTCTGTCAGCGTCTGCAGAGACAGAGAAAAAGTGTCAGCATTTCAAGTTTAGTATGACACTTCTTCAGAACTCAAAAGGATTGGAAACTGGGATTTTTAATCCCTTGTCAGAGGTGGGGGATGGGTGACAGGGAAAAGACGGTGTGGCAAAGATAAACGGGCTTTAGCACTGGCGAATGAGTGGATGATATAAAATTTGTTTAAATTAAGGTGTGAATGGAGGAAAGGGGTTCTCTCTATTGAGTGCAAGATAAAGAAGACACAACCAGACAAGGTCATAGGGAGGCCAGGAGGGAGAATGTTGACTATGTGGCATTATATAGATCTGGCCATAACTACGTTTTCACTGTCGAGATCATCGCCCCCTTTAGACAGAGGAATCCAGGTGCTTGACTTCTTACTGGCACTAGTAAGCATTTCATGCTGCCTTAGTATTGTAATATGGAGAAACACAAATCACCATACGAAGTTTGGGCTGAGTATTGTTTATCTGTCATGTTTAATATTGTTTCAAATTTGTAGTGCTTATCTTTAAATGCTTGTTCTTGAAATTAGTATCAGATGGAGTGTAGGAGGTTGCGTGGTGACATTGTAAAAGTTTCTAAAATCATGAGAGATATGGATAGGGGGAATAGCCAAGATCTTTCCAACGGCATTGGGGAGTTCAGCCATAGAAGGCACAGGTTTAAGGTGAAAGAGGAATGATTTAAAAGGAATGAAGGGGCAACATTTTTACACAGAGAGTGGTGTAGTTATGGAATAAGCTGTCAGAGGAAGAGTGGTAGATGCCAGTACAGCTACAACGTTTAAAACTCATTTGGACAAACATATGAATGGGAAACAGTTAGAGACATATGGGCCAAATGAATGTGTTTGTGAAAGGAAAACAATAATTTGCCCTGCAAAAATTATGCAAAGTATTTCTGGAGATGCCCGAGAATGTAACAAGCGGATTTGGTACAGGGGATCTGGTAGACACCAGGCATTCCAGATATTTTCCACAAGGTATTACAAAATAAAAGTTCTTACACATGACAGAAGGTCGTAGGATGATGGATAATGTATTAACATGGGATGATGATTGGTGAGCACATAGAAATCGGAGAGTCTGGATTAATGGATCTTTATGGTAAAGGTGTATCTGCTGGAGCACCACAGCCATCAGTCCGATGGCATCAGTTATTCACAATCTATACTGATAGTCTGAAGGAGGGAGCTGAGTGCAATATACATCCGAGTTTGTGGATAACACTGAGAATCAAAAGGCAGGCTGTTATTTAATGGAGAGGACTACCAGAAATGGAGCAGTACAAAGGCTTTGGAGTCTTCCTGTGTATGAAACATGAAGTCAGCATGCTAATGCAGCAAGTAACCCTGTTGGTACATTAGGCGGTTTCCTGGGATGAAAGGGTTGAGTTATTGAGAATCTCTAAAATGGTGAGGCGATAATTCAATGGAGTTTAAATGAATGAGGAGTGATACTGCTGAAACCCACAAAACACAGAAGGGGTTGGAGAAGGTAGATGTTTCTGGAAGGCCTGCTTTGTTGGGCTACGCATCACAGCACGGGCAAAGTGCTTCCCTAACCCACTCCATCCCAGCCATTTACTTAAAATGCTTAGTTTTGGAAAGATTTGAGAGTTGGCAGTTGTAGTAGTCTAAGATTGTGTAGTTTTTAAGCTCTATGAGACTTTGTTTATTAATGATCAGTAATTCGAGTTCTTCATCTCTCGAGTTCAAATGTTGCTACAGTATGTTCTGGGTAATGATGTGCTTAAATGGTGTACCTGGAGCATTAAGGGGAGACATTGGCCAGAGAAGAGGAATAATTTACTTTCTAGTCTTAAAAAGAGAGGGTGGATGTTGTCCTATTGCAGGAGATGCACCTTGATGACAAGGAACATTTGACATTACAGCAGGTCGGGTTTGATCGGGTTTATATCTCCTTTTTTAATACTACGAGTAGGGGAGAAGCCATAATGGATAAATGGAATCTTCCATTTAACCTACTAGATTGCATTTGACTCTCACGGGAGGCTCATAATCACCAAAGCCTTGAACTATGGTAAATAATACAGTATTTTGAAGATTTATTGCCCCCACGCACCCCCGGCACACCCTCTTAAAATCCTGGTTGATGCATTTTCCAAATTCAGTTATCTTGCATTGTGGCACATTATTGTAGAAGATTTCAACAGTCTTATGGACCCCACGGTGGACAGAATGTCCTAAGGTGCTCCAATACCCTCGTTATAATGTAAGCAATTAGTGGATATGGGTGCAGAACGAGAGCTGGTGGATGTCTCGTGGCAGATCCACATCACAAGTAGGAATTTTATTTTCTTCTTTAACCCGCAGAGATGACACACGAGGGTTGATATCTTCCCCATTCCTGCAACAATCTTAGATTCGGTGGCATCCTGTAGAATTGGGAATATTACCATTTCTGACCATGAAGCAGTATTCTTATTGATTAAGATTAAGGGCAATATAACAGATTCGAGACACGAGCGAATATATCTCTTTATTCTTAACACTAGTTGGTTAATTGAGTATTTAGATTAGATAACTTACAGTGTAGAAACAGGCCCTTCGGCCCAACAAGTCCACACCAACCCGCCAAAGAGGAACCCACCCAGACCCATTCGCTGACATTTACCCCTTCACCTAACACTACAGGCAATTTAGCATGGCCAATTCACCTAACCTGCACATGTTGGACTGTGGGGGGAAACCGGAGCACCCGGAGAAAACCCACGCAGACACAGGGAGAATGTGTAAACTCTACACAGACTGTTACCTAAGGCAGGAATTGAACCCGGGTCTCTGGCGCTGTGAGGCAGCAGTGCTAACCACTGTGCCACCCACTGCAATGAATTCAGATCTTTCTTAGCCATTAATTCAGATTTAACCAGTAAACCATCCATTCTATGGGAAATTGCTAAGGCTTATGCCGAGGGAATAATTAATCCTTTGGATGTAGCAGAAGGGGGAGCAGGAACGCTGGTTTGAGGCACAGCTGAGGGCAGCCGATAGGGCATACTGTGATAGACCATCAGTGGCTAAGCTGCAGAGGATCACAATGCTTCGGTCTACAGTGAATTCCACACTCACACAGACAGCCAAGAAGGAACTTGCTTTTGCAAAACAAAGGCTGTCTGAACATGGTGAGAAGCCAGGCAGGTATTTATTCTATCTTGCCGGGAAAACAATCGCGCCTTTTAAGCCCTTACCTCAATTAGGGAAGGTACTGGGATCCTTACCTTCAATTCCAAAAAGATTAATGCCTCCTGTCCGAGATTTTTCACCGAATTATTTCAGACTGAACATTTTGAGGATAGATGGATTAAGATGGAGTTATTTTTCAAGAACCTGGGTCTTCCAGGAGTAACCCCTAAGTAAGTGTTGTGTCTTAATGCACCATTGTCAGCACAGAAGGGTGTGAAGCAGCTTCAGAATGTAAAGGTACACGTTCCTGACGGATTTCTGAGTGAATTTTATAAATAATTTATAAACCTATCATCAGGGCTGATGTTTAACATGTTCCGTCACTCATACAGTCACGAACCCCTCCCTCCATCCTTAAGAGAGGCTCATATCTCTCTGATGCTGAAGAAAGGAAGACCCTGGAGGATTGTGCTTCTTAAACGCCAATCTCACTTTTAAATGTTGGTCTCAAAATCCTGTCTGAGATCCGTGCATTCAGGCTGGTATCTTTGCTGCCTTCCGTTACCAAAGAGGACCAAACCTGCTTTATAAAGTGCCGTAGATCTTCCTACATTGTTCAGAATTTATTCAATATGATCCAAGAGTGTCAACAACAATCTGCCCAGGGATTATTGATCTCTTTAGTTGAGAGAAGGCATTTGATTGGGTTGAGTGGCCGGATCTCTTCTGTACATTAGAACGGTTTGGTATATGCAAAGTTTTTTATCAAGTGGGTGAGGGTCCTTTACCGCGATCCTCTGGCTGCAATTCTCACTAATGTTGTGCCACACAGTAATATTAATATTTCTCCAGGCAACCGCAAAGGTTGACACCTTTCGCCATTGTTGTTTACATTGGTGATTGAGCCACTGGCGGAGGCCATCCGTAGGGATGCCAACACATCTGCCCCAGAATTGGGATAGTAGTCATGAAAGATTACATTGTATGCAGATGAGGGTCTTATGTTTTTGTCAAATCCCGCAATTTCGGTAGTTCATGTGATGCAATGCATTAATTTGCTTGTTGCCTTTCCAGGCGATAAGATTAATTTTACAAAGTTGGAGGCCATACCTACGGGAGGTCTTAGGGAAATACCTGATACTGAGGGCAAATCCTGGATTCCTTTTAAATGGTCACGGGGGTCGTTTCCCTATTTCAGTATCTTCATTACATTTGTCTTTGATCATGCATTTAACGTGAACTATGTCCATTTGTTTGACAAAATTAAACAAGACCTTCAAAGATGGGAGGCATTTCCAATATCCTGGCTCGGTCAGATAGCTGTTATTAAAATGAATGTCCTTCCTCATTTCCTACACCCAGTTCAAATGCTTTCTATGATGTTTCCCAGACAGGTATTTCGCAAACATAATGGCTGGTTTAGCTCTTTTATTTGGCAATATAAGCGATTCTTTATCTCGCTAACAAAATTGCAACTGCCCCACAGATTGTGAGGAGTAGATCCCCCCGATTAAAAGCAATCAATTAAGTTTTTTTTTCATCGTATGTTAGTGCCTGGGCCGCTGAGGTCTCGGCATCAATATGGCTAGACATTGAGCCCTCTCAGACAAAGTGAACCCTTATTAGTCTGTTATTTTTAGATAAAATGACAACATTTATGGAATATTGTCATAAAATAATGATTATCAATACTGTTAAAACTTGAAGGACAATGCGTCAGATCGAGGCAATACAGCCAAACCCACGTATCTTACCCCTGTAATTGGTATATGGGGATTATGGATTCCAGGTTTAAACTGTGGGCAGCGAGGGGAATACCTTGTTTGGGTGATTTTGAATTAGTAGTATCCCTTCAGTGTGGAAACAGGTCCTTGGGCCCAGCAAGTCTACTTCGATCCTCCGAAGAGTAACCCACCCACACCCATTCCCCTACCATCTTATATTTACCCTGATTAATGCCCCCACTTACAGATCCTGGAACACTATGAGCGATTGAGCAATGGCCAAGTCATCTAACATGCACATGTTCGTGACTGTGGGAGGAAACCTACGCAGTCACAGTTGAGAATATACTAACTCCACACAGCCAGTCACCCAAGGACCGAGCCACCACGTCTTTCTTGAAGGAGAAACAATGATACCATTTGATCAAATAACTCGTAAGTATGGACTACCTCGTCGAGACTTCTTTTTTTTCCAGATTAGAGATTTGATTAAAAAACACAATTTTATAAGACACTTATAGATCCAATACAGAGAAGCAGGTGATTATTGTAAAGAATACAATCTCTGTCAGTACCCTTTACCATTTCTTGGAGAGTGTCCCCGCAGACAAGACTGTGCAGCTTCGTGACGTCTGTGCGAGAGAGTTGGGGATTTAGATCTCTTCAGAGGCATGCGAGGATATTTGTGAAAATGCTCGAAGGATTTTGATCTGTAATAGGACCCATTCCATGCAGTTGAAAATTCTTCACAGGGTTTCTCTCAAAATTCAAAGTGGGATTATCTTCAGCGTGTCCTAAATGCAGAATGACGACAGGCACTCTTACTCATTGCATGTGGTCCTGCTGCAGGCCTCGTACATATTGGAGCACTGCGCTAGATGTGGTAGAGTGGGTCTTGGGGACCGATTTGGAGATGGACCCGGTTTCTCTTTTCCTGGGCCTGCCCAGAGTATCTTACACAGATGCACATGGGAAAAAATATATATCTTTACTTTCTGGGCTAGGGAAAATATTATGTTGTGTTGTATGTCTGAAAAGTCCCCGGGTCTGTTGGGACTTTGTAAGCTCATCATGGAGAATATCCCTTTGGACTTTCACACCAACATGGTGCAACAAAAAACAGAGATCAATGTAAGTCATAGGGTCATAGAGTCACAGAAATGTACAGCATGGAAACAGACCCTTCAGTCCAACCTGTCCATGCCGGTCAGATATCCCAAAACAATCTAGTCCCACCTGCCAGCACCCGGCCCATATTCCTCCAAACCCTTCTTATTCATTCACCCATTCAAATGCCTCTTAAATGTTGCACTTGTATCAGCCTCCCCGACATCACCTTGCAGTTCATTCCATACACGTACCATTCTCTGTGTGAAATAGTTGCCCCGTAGTTCTCTATTATATCTTTCCCCTCTCACCCTAAACCTATACCTTCTCGTTCTGACTCCACGACCCCAGGGAAAAGATTTTACCTATTTACCCTATCCATGCCCTCGTCTGTTCAGCCTCTCTCTATAGCTCAAATCCTTCAACGCTGGCAACATCCGTGAAGTCTTTTCTGAACCCTTTCAAGTTTCACAACATCTTTCCGATAGGCAGGAGACCAGAATTGCACGCAACATTCCAACACTGGCCTAACTAGTGTCCTGTACAGCCGCAACATGATCTTACAACGCCTGTACTCTATACTCTGACCAATAAAGGAAACGCCTTCATCACTATCCTATATACCTGCAACTCCCCTTTCAAGGAGCTATGAACCTGCACTCCAAGGTCTCTTTGTTCAGCAACACTATGTCAATGACAAAAAGTAGTGAATCCAGCACCGATCATTGTGGCACTGCACTTGTCACAGGCCTCCAGTCTGAAAAACAACCCTCCACCACCACCCTCTGTCTTCTATCTTTGAGCCAGTTCTGTATCCAAATGGTTAGTTCTCCATGTATTCCATGAGATCGAACCATGCCATTCAGTCTCCCATGGGGAACTTCATCAAAACCCTTATTGAAGTCCATATAGATCACATTTACCCCTCTGCCCTCATCAATCCTCTTTGCTACTTCCTCAAAAAACTAAATCAAGTTTGTGAGACATGATTTCTCATGCACAAAGCCATGTTGACTATCTCTAATCAGTCCTTGCCTTTCCAAATACATGCACGTCCTGTCCCTCACGATTCCCTCCAACAACTTGCCCATCACCAACGTCAGGCCCACTGGTCTACAGTTCCCTGGCTTGTACTTAACACCCTTCTTATACAATGGCACAGCGTTTGCCAACCTCCAGTCTTCCGGCACCTCACCTGTGACTATCCATTTTACAATTATCTCAGCAAGAGGCCCAGCAATCACTTCTCTAGCTTCCCACAGAGTTCTAGGATACACCTGATCAGGTACTGATGATTTATCCACCTTTATCCGTTTCAAGACATCCAGCACTTCCTCCTCTGTAATATGGACAGTTTGCAAGGTGTCACCATCTATTTCCCTACATTTTATATCTTCCATATCATTTTCCACAGTAAATACTGATGCACAATACTCTTTTCGTATCTCCCCCATACTTCCTGTGCTTGGAAAAATATTCTGTTGTTTTGGTTGTCTGATAAACCTTCGGGTCTATTGGGTAGTTGTAAGGTCGTCATGGAGAATATCCCTTTGGACGTTCTCACCAGTATGGTGCACCGAAAAGCAGAGATTTATATAAGGTATGGCAACCCTTTTTGGATTACCGCGATACAGGCTTCTCTGCCACTCTAAAAAGGGCTTTTATATAGTCATGACGATATTGTCGAATGAATCACATATTAGGAATTATGAACGTATGCATGTGTATCAGTTAATGCTCTCGAAGAACGAGAGCTATCACTTTGTTATGCTGAACCGTATTATTTATTTATTATTTATTGTTTATTTTTGTTTTTCTTCTGTCCGTTAAGAGACTAACTTATTTTGTATATACATGCACATGGGTGTAATTTTGTTCAGTTATTTGAGTTGTTTTGTTATTGGTTTAATATAATAATAAAAATATCTTTTTCAATAAAAAAGTTTGCTAAAAAATTAAAATGCTAACATTGATAGATTAGAGTCCCAAATAACTCGCATTAGAGAGACCACTCATGGTGGTTTACGTTGAAGGTTACCACACGGGTGATGGGGCGAGGTTGAGAGAGCATCCCTTTCATGGTAACCTCTGTCAGTGTGGGGAATTGAACCTGCATTAGTGGCCTTCCTCTGCACCACAAACCAACCATCCAATCAACTTAGTGGGAGACGGTGCAACTGCTACACACAGAATCAGCCGGAAAGCATGCTGATTGTTGCATGAATTTATAAATCAGATTAAATATATTGTAAGGAGAATCCGTCCCCATGGGAAATGCCTTCTGAACACATGCTAGAAGAAACCCCGGGTATGAAGTGTCTGAGAATCGTCTGCTCAGTAACAGGAACCTGGGGGTTGAATGACTGAAAGTTCCTGTAACATGGAGCTGAGAAAAACATCAGATCACCCCCAAACGTATTGAAAGTTGGAACATATCTGAAGTACTGAATGGCCTCATGATGGATTTTAATTGTGTGTGATTTGAAAAACGTACATCTCTACTCCATCCTCTTTCGTGTTTCACACTGGGGCACAGCCGTTTTCCTGAAACTGGGAATAAGTTGGAATAATACCTAGAATATTCCATAATTGGCAATCTCCAGAATATCCTATAACTATGTGGGGGGTATTAGAAAGGCAAGAGAGAAAGAGAGGGAAGGTGCTGCATGCAGTAGTGAGAGTGGTGAACCATGAGCCTTGTTCGGGGTCGGTGCTATAACAGATATACAGTGAGTGTGAAGGATCAGAGAGAATACGGTGACCCTTATCCCTTCAGAGTGGGGAAAGTTATTGATGCTTGTCCTGTATTGATGGACATTTCTTCAGATCGCAGATACTGCACTGAGCTGGGTGGTGAGAACAGACCATGCTCGGTGGGTCTGGTAGTGTGGCCCCCTCTGGGAAGAGCATGGTCCCCTTTTATATTAGCCCATCCACCGTCCTGCTATCGACAAACCGTGGTGTAATTTCCACTTCGCTGCCATGCTTGGGGAATTTGCGCAGGGCAGCTCCAAACTGAGAAAGCGCAACCATGTGCCCATTGGCCTTTTAAATATGGCACCAGTGTCACGGATCACAGAATATCCAGGGGCATCCGGGCGATTGTTAGTACCTCCACTTAAGATGGGTGGCATAATGGGGCTGGAATTGTATGAGAGGGACACTATGGAGTGGGGTGGGTAGTTAATGAGATGAGTTTGGTAAGATAGCACCAGGAAACGAGCTCGGCCTCGTGCAGCCAACCCCTCTGTCACAACTTAATGAAAATGTCACTGCGACAGTTTTTTGTTAGATTCAGCCCAGTGAGGCGAAGACTCTGCTGTCCTCATTTCCTGTTACAAAGCTGCAGAACAAATGCTCATCCAAAACTCTCCATCGCCTGAACTCACAGCAATATCCCTTTCACTCATCATTCTTCATAATACTGACCCGTGTTGCATGATACGAGGGAAATGTCTTCATTTCAGCATTCTGAAACCTGTGAATATATCCTTGCATGACATTTTATCTCAGTCTCTCCCACACTGCCTCCACTCCAAAACACACTCATTTACAGTCATATTGCACGAGACTGCCTGTATGACTGGCCATTTGGCCCAGCTGGTCCATGGCAACCAAAATGTACATCCAGGCTCACCCCATTTCCCTGCCC
>NW_025213934.1:0-3171 GCF_004010195.1 Chiloscyllium plagiosum | reverse complement strand
GAATTGAACCCGGGTCTCTGGCGCTGTGAGGCAGCAGTGCTAACCACTGTGCCATCGTGCCGCCCACTAGTCTGGTCCAAATCATTGATATAGATAACAAACAGCAATGGGCCCAGGACCGACCACTGAGGCACTCCACTCGTCACAGGCCTCCAGTCTGACAAGCATACCTCCACCACAGCCAGTTGCTTCATAATGTCAAGACAATTGTGTCGCCAATTTGCCATTTTACATTGGAGTCCATTCGATCTAACCTTCTAGAGCGGCCTACAATGTGGAACCTTATCAAAGGCCTTACTGAAATCCATATAGAATATGTCCACCACCCTGCTCTCGTCAACCTTCCTGGTCACTTCCTCAAAAAACTCTATCAAAATTTGGAAGGCATGGTCTACCACGCACAAAGCTATACCGACTGCTCCAAGTCAAACTCTGTCTTTCCAAATGCATGCATATCTTATATCTCCGAAACTTCTCAAGTTGTTTCCGAAATAGATGTGAAGCTTACTGGTCTATATTTCCCAGGATTTTCTTTGCAGCCATTCTGAATAAGGGCACAACATTTGCTACTGCCCAGTCTTCCGGGACCTTGGCCCCTGGATTGTCTTCTCTCGCCTCGTTCAGTGCTCTTAAATATATCTGGTCAGGACAAAAAGATTTATCTGACTTTGTGCATTCTAATATGTCCAACAGCACCTCTACTGTGATATGGACTGTACCAAGATATCTCAACTAATCTCCCAAAGGTCACAGGTCTTCATGTCTTTCTTCATGATAAACACAGAGGGGAAGTTGAGGACCTCACCCATCTCTTGAGGTTCTACACATGCATGCCCATTTTGGATTTTAAGGCGTCCTATCTCTCTCTAGTTGTTCTTTTTCTTGACTGTACTGAATTTGAAATCACCCTAATCTGCTCAGCCAAGGCGATCTCATATCCCACTTTAGCCCTGCTGATTTCCTTCTTCAGTAAACTCCTGTAACCCCTGTTTACCTCCGGAGATTCCCTTGGTCCCAGCTGCCTGTACCTGAGCGACGCCTCCTTTTTTTCTGGTCAGAGCCTCAATATCTCTTGTCATCCAGGGTTCTTTATTCCAGCATCACTTTCCCTTCATCCTCACAGGAACATATAGACCTTGAACTTTTGAAGCCCTCCCACTTGCCCGGGATCCTTTTACCTGGAAACACACTACTCCAATCAAGCCCTGCAATCCCCTGTCTAATTCCAACAAAATACGCCCTGCCCCAATTTAGAACTTGAATCTGTGGACCAATTTTGTCCCTACCATACCAATTTTAACATTAATACAGCTCTGTTCACTTTTTCCCAAAATGCTCCCCGACTTTACCTCCGTCACCTATCCTGCGCTATTTCCCAACAGTAGGTCGAGTTTGTCCCTGCCCGAGTAGGACCCTCTACATGCTGCTTGTGGAAGCTTTCCTGAACACACTTAACAAGTTACATTCCATCTAAGTTCTGAACCCTCTGGAAGTCCCAGCCTATGTTAGGATAATTAAAATCACCTATAATGACAACCCCATTGCTCCTGCAAGTCTCGCCAGTCTCCCTGCATATTTGTTCTCTCTAATTTCCATTGATTATTTGAAGGCTTATAGTTCAACCACTATAACATTACCACCCCCTCTTACTTGTTTGCATCATTTATAAAATCTCATTGGATATTATCTCAGTTATTTCATCTTTAAATACTAGAGTGATACGCACCGTAATCAGAACTATTGGTATGTAAATTGTTTCCATTTACATCTCTTCCTCGCAGTGACTTTCACATTTTCAGCACTCCTTGTCAAGGCACAGTGGAGATGTGGAGCTGTAAATGGATGGGAGCTGCACATTCTGTCAGTTCCAACATTGGCTGCAAGTTTCCCCACACTGGGCTGCGATCTAAAACAGTGTTACTGAACAATGCAACAGCCTAGGTTTATATATGAATGAATCAGTGTTGATTGCACAGCTCCCCACGCTGGACATTGAGCCCAGGATTATAGATCCAGCATTGGTGTGGGCTGCACAGAGTTTCACTCTGGGCATAGCTGGATTGCATTCAGCAGTACACTAGCCGGATCTACACAGTGCTCCATTCTAATTATGTAATAGATGGTATGGTTATGTGAGTTGGATTGCGAATGTGAGAGAACTAAACATCTGGCAATGCCTTTATTTTGTATTTTAATTCTTGTGAATGGACTCTTCAAATCCTGACTCATCCGGTTAGACCCATCCTTCTGGATGAGTCGTGGTGGCTGTTGTTACAGCATCTGTGTCTTCAACATGATAAAGAAATGGAGCAGAGGCTGCAGAGAGGACAGTCTCCGTAAAATGGAATGAGGGAATCACCATCAGATCAGACGTGGTCTTAGTGAATGGTGGGTCAGGATTGAATGGACCACGAATGCAATTTATTTATATATTTCTGTTTGTTCCAAGCAAACTACCCTTCTCTCCCAGTGCCTCATACTCGTGGGGACTGAGTCACCTCCTTCTGTTCCTGCGTAATAGGATCCTCGGGACTCAGTAGTCTCCAGATTTCCCTGTGCGCCAGTTTTGAGCAGTTGAATGACTGGGTCCTGTTCCTGTGTCCCAGTCTCGAGCGGTTAAATGACTGCCTCCTGTTCCCGTGTCCCAGTCTCGAACAGTTTAGTGACTGTCTCCTGTCCCTGTGCCCCAGTTTCAAGCAGTTGAATGACTGCCTCCTGATCTCAATAGACTCTCAGAGATGTAAAGCACGGAAAAAGATCGTTCGGTCTAGTCAACCATACCGCCAAATATCCGAAATTAATCTCGTCCCCCTTGCCAGCACTTGACCCATCTCCCTCTACACACTTCCCATGCATATATCCATCCAAATCCTTTTTAAATGGTGTAACTGTACCTTCCTCCACCACCTCTTATGGCTGTTCAATCCATACACACAGCAGTCTCTCTGTGAAAATGTTGTTCCTCATGTACCTTTTAAAATCATTCTCCTCTCACCTTAAACCTTTGTCTTCTAATTTTGGACTCGTCTATCCTGGGCAAAGACATTGAGTGTTTACTTTATCTATGCCCCTCATGATTTTATAAATCCCTTTAAGGTCCCCCCTCAGCTTCAACACTTGAAAATACTCCCAGCCTATCCAAACTCTCCCTGTAACTCTAACCCTCCAAAA
>NW_025213933.1:35269-37513 GCF_004010195.1 Chiloscyllium plagiosum | reverse complement strand
CGTGGTAATGTAAGGCTGAGTAACGTTTGTCTCTGTTATGAAGGTATAGAACTGCACTGTACCATTAAGAAAGTTAAAAGCTCGCAGAACTACCTGACAGCACCAAGTATTCTGAACAAGATGCAATGTAAACAATTAGTCCAGCAGCTCTGTTAGCTGGTTGCCTGGAGACGAAAACAAAATCCAGTTAGGCCAAACAGTTTAAATTATACCCCCGACAAACCAATATCCAAACAGGCTTGAATTTGGGATACTGACAATATTACAACCAATGACAAAATCTCACGAAAACCGAAACAAAATTGAATAGTAAAGGGAGAACAGCCAAAAGACCAAGAGATTGGTCAGAGTATTGAGCAGGAGAGTTGGGAGGTCACGTTGCGGCTAGACAAGAAAATGGTAAAGGCAACTTTTGGAATATTGCGTGCAATTCTGGTCTCCTTCCGATTGGAAGGATATTGTGAAATTTGAACGGGTCCAGATGGAAGTTGGAAAGGCGAGGACTGTTTTCCCTGCAGCGTTGGAATCTGAGGATGACCTTATAGAGGTTTATAAAATCATGAGGGGCATGGATCAGATAAATAGGCGAAGTCTCTTCACTGGGTTGGAGGAGTCCAGAGCTAGCGGGCAGAGGTTTGGGGTGAGATGGGAAAGATATAAAAGAGATCCAAAAGGGCTACTTTTTCATGCAGAAAGTGGTATGTGTATGGAATGAGTGCCAGAGAAACTGGTGAAGGCTCGTACGATTGCAACATTTAAAAGGCAATGGATGAGTGTATGAATAAGAAGGGATTGGAAGTATATGGTCCGTTTGCTGGCTGGTGGGACTAGATTGCGGTAGGATATCTGGAAGACATGGACGAGTTGAATGAAAAGGTCTGTTTCTGTACTGTATGTCTCCATGATTCTATGACTATGTATGCTGCTAGTAAGAAATCTCTGAAAGGTGCCTATTTGGAGAAGGAATTTGTGCAGGCAAAATGACCGACACTGACCTGGAGAGCAGGTCTTTAGAGGAAGATACAAAGTGGTAATTCGACAGCTGGCAGGTTTTGAAATTTGAGTATTTCTGTAAACCATAATGTGGGTGGAGGAGTTTATCAGACTTTATTTTTGCAAGTATTTTTCATACTTGTGAAACTTGAACGGGTGCAAATGGAAGTTGGAAAGGCGAGAGCTGCATGAGTTCCTGCACTGAATACTTTCAGTGTTGCAGTTTTAAATTAGCAGGGGAGTTCGTCGTCGTGATTTGATCTGTTTTAGACAGATTTGAATGGATTTGGTGTTACGATAGAATTCCAGAAGAATTAAAAACGTGTCAGTGTCCCAGATCAATAAATAAAACTTAGGTGTGTCCAATTGTTTAATTTTGGTGATTTTTGGTTGATTTTCGGTTGAAAGAATTGACTCTTAAAATTGCTAAAGATGTTCTGGAATTTGAAGATGATTTTGACGTTTACCAAGTAAGTTTTAAAAACACGAAAAATAAGGCCATAGCTTTAGAATTAGCAAATCAGTTAGTTTTGGCTTTAAACCGGACAAAAGTGAAATTGTAAAGTATTTACCTAAAAAAACTTACGTTGTTTGGAGAAAAAGAAAAGTGCACTAGAGGTAGAAAAATAAATTACAATTGAAGAAAATGGTGTTAGAAGAGGCACAAACCGACAGGGAAAGAGAACGAGGCAGAGAGAAACAGGAACAGAGTGAGAAAACAGAGAACGAGAGGAAAAAGAGCGAGAGGGAAGCTTCTTACATGAGAAAATAAAGAGAAGAAAAAGAGATCGAAAATGAGAGTGAAGAAAGGAAAAGAGAAAGTGAGAGAAGAAAGGGGGAGAGAAAAGGCCGAATTAGAAGTTGAGAAATTAAGCCTTAGTTAGTAAAGTCAGATTAACAGAATGTACTTTATAATAAAATGTAGGGACATGCACTAAAATATCAAAAATCTGCCACATTGTATTGAGAAAGCTGTTGAAGCCTTCTGTATTTCACTTGAAAAAATGGCTAGGCAGATGGCGTTGTCCGAGGATTTATGGGTAAGGCTTGTTCATTCTAAACTTGCAGGCAGAGCTAGTGAAGTATTTGCAGCACTGTCAGATGAGGTGTCAAGCGATTATGAAGAGGGTAATCAGGCTATTTTATGTACTTATGAATTAGTACCAGTAACATATAGACAGCGGTTCAGGAACATTAAGAACGAACCAGGTCAGACCTATGGTTAGCTGTAAGAACTACACATAATCATTT
>NW_025213933.1:23653-27945 GCF_004010195.1 Chiloscyllium plagiosum | reverse complement strand
ACAGGTCATGCCTCACAAATCTTATTGAATCCTTTGAGAATGTGACAAAACACATTTGTGACTCATTTAGAAAGTACAGAGTATGGGATACATGGAAACCTGCCTGTCTGGTTACAGAATTCCTGGCCCATAGAAGAGAGAGGGTGATGACAAATGGAAATCATTCAGCCTGGAGCTCGGTGGCCAGTGGGTTTTCTGCAGGGAGAGGTCAAAAAATCTCTGCTCTTTCTGATTTCTGGATGACTTGGATGTGTGAGTGGAAGAGTGGGTAAGTAAGTTTGCTAATGACACGAAGGTTGGTGAAGTGGTGAATAGTGTGGATGTCTGCTGGAGGTTACAATGGGACATTGACAGGATGTTGAGCTGGGCTGAGAAGTGGCAGATGAAGTCAAATCTGGAAAAGTGTGAAGTGATGCATTTTGGAAGGTGAGACTTGAATGCAGAATACAGGGGTAAAGACAGAATACTGAATAGCGTGGAGGAGCAGATGGATCTTGGATTTCATGAACAGGGATACGTCAAATTTACCACCCATGCTGATAGCGTTGTTTAGAAGAAATATGTTGTATTGGCTTTCATTAGCTGGGGGTTTTAAAGTCATGAGGTTATGCTGTAGGTCTATAGAGCCCTGTTTAGACCCCAATTAGAATATTGTGTTCAGTTTTGGTCCCTTCATTACAGGAAGGATGTGGAAGCTTTAGAGAGGGTAAAGAGGAGATTTACCAGGACACTGCCTGGACTGGAGAGCATGTCTAATGAAGAAAGGTTGAGGGAGCGAAGGCTTTTCTCATTGGAGTGAAGAAGGGTGAAGGGAGACTTGGTAGAGGTGAACAAGATGGTGTGAGGCATAGATAGAGTGAATAGTGAGAGTCCTCTTTATCCCATGGCATGCATGGTACAAGGGGGCATAATTGTAAGGTGATTGGAGGATGGGTAAGGGGAGATTTCAGATGTAGGTTCTTTACACAGAGAGTGGTGGGTGGGTGGAGCGGACATTTAATAGACTCTTGGATAGGCACATGGATGATAGTAAAACGAAGGTTATGTAAGGTAGTTTGATCTTACAGTCGGGTAAAAAAAAATAGCATGGCATCATGCCCGAAGGGTCTTGTGCTGTACTGGTCTGTGTTCTAGGTTCTGTATGGTAAACTGGGTAATAAGCTCTGATCAATGTAAAAGAATATGGCAGTCAGGAGGAGCTAGTCCACTGGATACAAAATTGGGCTTGATGGTAGGAAACAGAGGGCAATGGGAGGCATGTTGTCTTTCTGACTGGAGGTATGTGACCAGCGGTGTAGTGGGTCCACTGTTGTTTGTCATTTGGATAAATGGTTTGGATGGGAATATTGGTTTCCTGGTAAGTAAGGTTTTTGGATGATACTGACATTGGTGGGAAAATGACAGTGGAAAAGGTTATCTATGATACAACAGGATGAACAGTACTGCTGGGATAGTGGGCTGAAGAATAGCAGATGGAGTTTAATTAGATAAAGGTGAAGTGTTCCATTTTGGTGAAACAAACCAGGGTGGGACTTGTACAGTTAATGCTCGGGCCCTGGGTAGTGTTGTCAGTCAGAGACCCAGGGATGCAGGTACACAGTATTTTGAAATGAGCATCACGGGTAGACAGACTGGTGAAACAGGCGTTTGGGATGGTTACCTTCATTGGGCAGAGCATTGAGAGTAGGAGTTTGGATGTCAAGATGCTGCCTGACCTGCTGTGCTTTTTCAGCACCACTATAATCTAGACTCTGGTTTCCAGCATCTGCAGCCCTTGTTTTTATCATGTTGCATCTGTACAAGACACTGGTGAGGTCACCGTAAAAGCATTGCTGATCTGTAGGAAGAACTCATCTGGTTCACTGTCCTCTTTTAGGGAAGGACATCTGACATTCTAACCAGGTCTGGCCAACATGTGACTCCAGATCCACAGCAATATGGCTGACTCTGAGCTACCCTCTGGGCAATTCGCAGTGGAGCAAAGAATGCTGGTCCAATCAGTGACACCCACATCGCATTAAGGAATAAATTAAAATACATATGTCTCTCCCTACCTCTGCACATCCCTCAACCTGCAGCAATCCGTACTGGCTTTGTAACACTGCTCAGGCCCTGACCACGCTCTGTAACACTCTCACCACCTCCAGCACCTTCACTTCTCCCTATTCCTGTCGTGTCATTAAACCCGGATCTTGATTCCCCTTCCCACTGCCCTCCTCCTGCGAGCTGACCCTTTGCAATCCCTTTAACACTTACTCCTCAAATGCTCTCTTACTTCAGGATTTTAAGTGCGTTTTGGCGATCTTCTTAGCCTCATAATATAATATGATCCATTTTGTCCTGAGTGAGGGACGGGTGGGAATTTCTTGCTGAAGTTTGATCTGTTTCAATGGAATGTCCTTCTGTTGAGAGTGTTTCACTGTCCCTTCAAATGTTTTCCATTGTTCACTTACAGACCCATATTTCAGTTTGTTTAGCCTGTTTATCTTGGTCAGTTCTCCTCTCAACCTCATGCAATTGGCTATTTTTGTTTCTAGTGATAGCTTGTCCTTTCTGTGATTCACTTTAAAACTTTAAGTTTCTTTAATCTGCACGTTATCAAAATTTCCCGGAGGATCTCTCCCGGTGACATTACTCAGTCACAAAGTTTCATCACACAACAGTTGATCTGAGATAGTTATGTTATAGCCAGTTGCACAATGTGTTATTCAAAGAAGCATTGAAAAAAAATCTCCTAACTCCTCTTCCAATGTCACTGTTGATTGACAAGATTATGTGAATAGGAGAAAGTGAGGACTGCAGATGCTGGAGTACCAGAGTTGAAAAATGTGGTGCTGGAAAAACACAGCAGGCCAGGCAGGAGAATGGACGATACGAGATTATACGAATATTGAAGTTTCACTGAATTATCTCCAAGCCTTTGTGAAAAATTCCAATGAGCTCCTGTTTAATGCAGTGATGAGCAATGAAATGCAGTTCGGTGGCTAAAACTGCTCTGTTGCTTGTGTCCTCGGCAAGTAGTAGCCAGAATTTACATTCAGATTGACTCTACTTCATGATCTGCAGCCAAATGCTTTCTCTGTAAGGCCTTTGTTATCCAATTATTGTTAGCATTGCCCATTTTGCCTGAGTTTGCACAAGACTGTGAACCATTGAATATTTATGTTCACCATGTAGCTCTCTCTCTCTCTCTGCTATCTAAATCTCTTTTATCTCTGAGTCTTAAATCCATCTTCTTTATTGCAGCGACGTTGTCCATTCAAAAAAAACTTACTCTTTCCCATAATTTCCTGTCACAAATTTATTCACTGATGTACAATTTTAGTTAAATTTATCCCATCGTGTTCCTTTTTGCTTGTCTTCAGTCACATCCCCATGCTGTTCTGATGTGTCACCTTTTCTCTCTGGATATGGAAAGCTCCTTTCACCTGAACCCTGTCCCTGCATCCTCTCTGTCAGTTTAAAGCCCTGTCCATAAACCTTCCGACATGACTGGCCAGGACACTGGTCCCAGCACAGTTCCAGTGGGGCCATCCAAATGGAATATTTTTAAAAGTAGGTATGGGATGGGGGTGCCTTTGGCTGACCAGCCTTTCTTGCCCAACCCTAGCTGCCCATGAGCTGAACAACTTGCTCAGCCATTTCAGAGAGTAATTGAGAGGCAACCACTTTGCTGTGGGGATGTCGTGCAAACCACGTGAGGATGGGCGGATGTCATTCCCGAAAGGACAAGTGTTTGGGGTTTTTTGTACATCATCAATGGTCTCATAATTTGTGGTTTGTTAATTACTATTTTTAAAATTATTGATTTCAAATTCGACCATTTCTGATGGTGGGATTCCAACCTGCCTCCCCTGAACATTAGCTGAGGTTTTGGGTACCTGCTCTAGCAATAATACCACTCGGCCATCACCTCACCTGCTCACAGGTTGCTCATTCCTCACCGGTTATACCAGTGCATGATGAAGCAAAACTGTTCATCCAACACAGTTGTGTGATCCTGTTATCTTCCAGCATTCTGCTGATATCACTTAGTATCTCGCTCTTGCTCTCGCATTCGCTCTCTCTCTGTCTCTGTCTCTCTCTCTCTCTCTCTCTCTCTCTCTCTCTCTCTCTCGATTGCAGCTACACCAGATCCTGAGCCAACAGAATTCTCCACTCCAGAGAGATGAGGGAGCACAGGCCAGGGATGGAGACTGGGATTTTCCAGATCTCTGTGATGGTATCAATGCCATTTTTAATCCTCACTGCATCCGTCTAATTTCCCATTCTGCCTATTCCTCTGTCTCCTG
>NW_025213933.1:20524-22975 GCF_004010195.1 Chiloscyllium plagiosum | reverse complement strand
CCTTCGATTTTGCGCCAACGTGTGGAACCAATTTGCAGCCCACCGAACCAACACTATTCCAATTCGTGTCCATATGTCTATCCAATGACCGTTTCAATGCCCTTAAAGTTGGCGAGTCGACCACTGTTGCAGGCAATGCATTCCATGCCCCGACTATTCTGAGTAAAGAACCTACCTCTGGCATCTGTCCCATATCTATTTATTAATAATAATATCTCCCTCACTTTAAAGCTATCTCCCCTCGTGCAAGGCGTCGCCATCCAAGAGAAAAAGCTGTCACTGTCCAACCCATCTCACCTGCTGATTATCTTATATGTCTCCATTAATTGACCTCAAACACATTATCTTGAACAAAAACAGCTTAAAGTCCCTCAGCCTTTCCTCATAAGACCTTCCTTCCACCAGGTAACTTCCTAGTAAATCTCCTCTGAATCCTTTCCAAAGCTTACACATCCTTCCTGAACAAATGTGGCCACACCCAGAGTTTTGTACAGCTGCAGCATGATCTAATGGCTCTGAAAAAAATCCCTCAACCAAGACAAGCTCACACACTGAATGGCTTCTTTAAAAAAAACCATACACCTGGGTGGAAACTTTGAAGGATATATGTACATGGACATAGAGATCTCTCTGTTCATCTGCACTACCAACAATCTTATCATTATCCCAGTACTCTGTGTTCCTGTTACTCCCTCCAGAGTAAATCGCCTCACACCTTTCCACATTAAACTCCATTTGCGAACTTTCAGTCCAGCTGTGCAGCTTACCTATACCTTTCTGTAACCTACAACATCCTTCGTCACTATCCACAACTCTACCAACCTTAGTGTCTTCTGCAAATAAACTAACCCATCCTTCAATGCCCTCATCCAGGTCATTTATATAAATGACAGCAACAGTGGACCCAAACACATCCTGGCAGTACCCACTAGTGACTGAACTCCAGGATAGATATTTCCCATCAACCACTGCCCTCTGCCTTCTTTCAGTGAGCCAATTTCTGATCCAAACTGCTAAATCACCCACAAACCCATGCCTCCGTATTATCGGCAATAGCCTACCATGGGGAACCTTAACAAAAGCCTTACTGAAATACATATACACCACATCAACTGCTTTATCCTCATCCATCTCTTTGTTCACCTTCTTAAAGAGCTCAATAAGTTTTGTGAGGCACAACCTATTCTTCACAAAATCGTGTTGACTATCCCTAATCAACTAACTCATCTCCAGATGATTATAAATCCTATCCCCTACAAGCCTTTCCAACACTTTACCCAGAATCAAAGTAAAGTCACAGGTCTATAACTACCAGGATTTCTCCACTCCCCTGCTAGGGGTGGCACGATGGCCCAGTGGTTGGCACTGCTGCCCTAGAGCACCAGAGACCCGGCTTCAATTCCTGCCTCAGCCAACTGTCTGTGTGGAGTTTGCACATTCTCTCCGTGTCTGTGTGGGCTTCGTCCGGGTGTTCCGGTTTCCTCCCACAGTCCAAAATGTGCTGGTTAGCTGAATTGGCAATGGTAAATTGCCCATAGTGTTAGGTGAAGGGGTAAATGGAGGGGAATGGGTCTTGTTGGGTTGCTCATCATCGGGTCGGTGTGGACTTGTTGGGCCGAAGGGCCTGTTTCTACACTGTAAGTAATCTAATCTAAGGGGATAACATTTGCTCTCCTCCAACCTTCTGGCACTATTCCTGTAAACAATGATGACATAAACCTCAAAGCCAAAGGCTTGGCAATCTCCTTCCCGGATTCCCAGAGAATCCGAGGGTAAATCCCATTCGGCCTCGGGGACTTATCTATTTTTAGACTTTGCAGAATTGCTAACACCTCCTCCTTCTGCACTTCAATCCAATCTAGTTATGGACTCCACTACCCTGGGGTAAAGACGTTGGCTAATCACCTTACCTGTATCCCTCGTGGTTTTAATCATCGTCCTGCGATTTGTATCATCGAAGGACAACGATGCAAATAGTTCTGCTCGGGTCCCTGCCACTATTTTGCCACAATGTTCTGGGATACACTTGTTCAGGACCTAGGGCTTTCTCTACCTTTTATGTTTGAAGACCTCCAGCACCACCTCTTCTGTAATGGGTACTCTTTACAAACCATCATTGTTTCTTTAACTGACTTGTCCACGGGAAATTCTGACATAAAATGTTCATTTAGGGTCTCACCAATCCCCTGTGGTTCCACACATGGATGCCCTTATTGATCTTTGCGGGGCCCTGTTGTCTCTCCAGTTGCTTTTTGTATGTGTGTGCTGTAGAATTTCCTTGCATTCTCCTTAACCTTATCAGCCAAAGCTATCTCATTCCCCGATGTTGGTTTCCAGCTTATCCAGCTTCTCCGTTTCTCTCAAACCCTTTAGTATCAGTAGCATCTTCGTCAATCCTTGCTCCATTTACAGTTTCGGGAAATGCTTCCTAAAGCAGGAGGATCAGAATTC
>NW_025213933.1:7181-18612 GCF_004010195.1 Chiloscyllium plagiosum | reverse complement strand
TGTGTGCGTGTCCCTCCCTCGCTGTGAGTGTGCGTGACCCTCCCTCGCTGTAAGTGTGGGTGTCCCTCCCTCGCTGTGAGTGTGCGTGACCCTCCCTCGCTGTAAGTGTGGGTGTCCCTCCCTCGCTGTGAGTGTGCGTGACCCCCTCCCTCGCTCTGTATGCGTGACCCTCCCTCGCTGTGAGTGTGCGTGACCCTCCCTCGCTGTAAGTGTGGGTGTCCCTCCCTCGCTGTGAGTGTGCGTGTCCCTCCCTCGCTCTGTGTGCGTGTCCCTCCCTCGCTGAGAGTGTGGGTGTCCCTCCCTCGCTGTGTGTGCGTGTCCCTCCCTCTCTGTGAGTGTATGCGTCCCTCCCTCGCTGTGTGTGCATGTCCCTCCCTTGCTGTGAGTGTGTGTATCCCTCCCTCGCTGAGAGTGTGTGTGTCCCTCCCTCGCTGTGAGTTTGCGTGTCCCTCTCTCGCTGTGAGTGTGGGTGTCCCTCCCTCGCTGTGAGTGTGGGTGTCCCTCCCTTCCTGTGTGTGCGTGGCCCTCCCTCTCTGTGAGTGTATGCGTCCCTCCCTCGCTGTGTGTGCATGTCCCTCCCTCGCTGTGAGTGTGTGTGTCCATCCCTCGCTATGAGTGTGCGTGTCCCTCCCTCGCTGTGTGTGTTTGTCCCTCCCTCCCTGTGTGCGCGTGTCTCTCCCTCGCTGTGAGTGTGTGTGTCCCTCCCTCGCTGTGATTGTGTGTGTCCCTCCCTTGCTGTGAGTGTGTGTGACCCTCCCTCAGTTTGTGTGAGCGTGTTCCTCCCTCGCTGTTTGTGCTCGTGTCCCCCACTTGCTGTGTGTGTGCGTGTCCCTCCCTCGCTGTGTGCGTGTCCCTCCCTCGCTGTGTGTATGTCCCTCCCTCTCTGTGAGTGTATGCGTCCCTCCCTCGCTGTATTTGCATGCCTCGCCCTCGCTGTGAGTGTGTGTTCCTCCCTCGCTGTGTGTGTGTCCCTCCCTCGCTGTGTGTGTGCGTGTCCCTCCCTCGCTGTGTGTGCGTGTCCCTCCCTCGCTGTGAGTGTGTGTGTCCCTCAGTCGCTGTGAGGGAGTGTGTCCCTCTCTCGCTGTGAGTGTTCGTGCCCCTCCCTCGCTGTGTGTGTGTTCCTCTCTTGCTGTGAGTGTGCGTGTCCTTCCCTCGCTGTGTGTGTGTCCCCCACTTGTTGTGTGTGTGCGTGTCCCTCCCTCGCTGTGTGTGCTCGTGTCCCCCACTCGCTGTGTGTGTGTGCGTGTCCCCCACTCGCTGAGTGTGTGCGTGTGTCCCCCACGCGCTGTGTGTGTGACTGGCCCTCTGTGTGTGTGTTTGTGTTTATGTGTGTCCCTCCCTCACTGTGTGTGCATATCCCTTCCTGGCTGTGTGTTTGTGTCCATCTCTCGCTGTGTGTGTCTGTAATTTTGTGCTTGCGCATGCGCGTGTCCCTCCCTCGCTTTGTGTGAACCCCCTCTTGCTGTTAGTATGTGTGTCCCTGTTGTAGTGTATGTGTATCCCTCTTGCAGTGTATGTGAGTGTCGTTCCCTCGCTCTGTGTGTATGTGTTTGTGAGTATGTGTGTCCCTCCCCAGCTGTGTGTCTGCGTGTATCCCCTTAACTGTGCGTATGTGTGCGTGTCCCTCCCTTGCTTTGTGTGTGCGCCCCTCTTGCAGTGTGTGAGGGTGTCCTCCCCTCTTTCTGTATGTGTGTGTATGTGTATCACTCACTCACTGTGTGTCAGTGTGTCCCTCACTCGCTGTGTTAGTATGTGTGTGTGTGCAAGTCCCTCTCTCAATGTGTGTGTGTCCCTCATGCTGAGTGTGTGTGTGTCCCTCCCTCGCTGTGTGCGTGTCCCTCCCTTGCTGTGTGCGAGCATGTCCCTCTCTCGCTGTGTGTGACCGTGTCCCTCCCTTAACTTTTAAAAAAAAAAACTGGGTCTAAAGAATACAACAAGCAAAATGCAGCACTTACCTACTTACCACAACGGGTCTTATTATTTAGGTTAGAGGAGGAGGACGGGTGGGAGACACTACCTCTGTAGTGCCTCGGGTTCTTCTCCTGCGTGGTTTTCAAGGGGAAAAACCGACCCGGCTGCCACTCTGGTCTCGTCAGTTCCCCCTGCTGCTCCTGCTCTTTCTGTGAAGAGAGAAAAAAACACCGCTGCCCGCAAACGGTAAGTAATTTTAAAACAAAGTGTCTTACCTTAGCTGCTGTTCGCACTCAAAGGAAATGCTTCCTAAAGCAGGAGGATCAGAATTCTATGCAGTACTCCAACTGGGGACCCAGCAATGTCTTGTACAGCCGTATCACGATGTACCAGCTCGTGTCCTTAATGCTCTGGCCCATGAGGGCAAGTGTGCCTGATGTCACTTTCCCCAGCCTGTCCACCTGCGATGCCACTTCCAAGGAACAATGTAAGTGTACCCTTTGGTCTCTCTTGTTACACAACACTGCCCAAGGCCCGACCATTAACTGTTAGTCCTCCCTAGTTTGCCTTAACAAAATCCATCACCTTAATCCAACTCCATCTTACATTCCTTGGCCCACTGGCTCAGTTGTTCGCGATCCCCTTCGATAACTGTATTCCCAGCCCACTATAACCCGTGTTATATACGGATCTTTATCAACAAACTTACTAACAATGTCTCCTATGCTCTTACAGAAATATTTTCTGTAAATGATGCAAAACACTGGATGTAGCACTGTTCCTTATGTCACACCGCTGGTCATAGGCCCCCAGTCTGCACAACAGCCCTCTCCCACCACTCTGTTTCCTACTGTCAAGCCAATTTTATATCCAGTTGGCTAGCTCTCCCTGATCCCATGTGATCTAACCTTACGAACCAGTGTTCCACGCTAAACCCTGTCCAAGGCCTTGCTGTGGTCAGTATAAACACAGTCTCCTGTTCTGTCTTCTTCTATCTTCTTCGTCACGTCTTCAACAAACTCAGGCAAGTTTGTGAGACACTACTTGTGTACTTTGCGTTAACTGTCCCTAATCAACCCTTGCCTTTCGAAATGCATGTAACTCCTGTCCCTCAGAGCCCCCTCCAACACCGTACGCACCACTAACACCAAGTCAATTGGTCTTTTGGTGCCTGGCTTTCCCTCACAGCAGTTTGAAACACTGGCACAACATTAAACACCCTGCAGGCTTCCAGCTCATCACCCGTGGCTGTCACTGATATAACTACCTCTTTAAGGGGCAATTCTTCCTGAGTTTCCCCCAACGTCCTCGGTTATACATGATTAGCTCGACTGATTTTTCTTTTTTTTATGCGTTTTTAAAACTCCAGCTCCTCATGTTCTGTTATGCGGAGTCTTTTGAAGACTTTATTTCCCTGACTTCTCCAGTATTTAAGTTCTGATGTGAAATTTTCGTCAAGGATCTCACCCATCTTCTTTGGTTCCACACATGAATTACCCCATTGATCTTTCATGGGGCACATTCTGTATCTAATTAATCTTCTGTCGTTAGTATTCATGTAGAATTCCTTTGGATCTTACTCAGCATTATCAGCCAAAGTTTTCTCAGGTCTCCTGTTTTCCCTACTGCTTTCCCTCTTCAGTGTATTACTGTACCCACAATGTTCTTCGAGGAATCCAGCTGGCCATATATGACATAGACTGCCTTTGTCTTGACCAGAACCTCAACATCCCCAGTCATCCAGATTTGTCTACTTGTAATCAGCATTGTCCTTCACACGAACAGAAATATCCTCACCCTGAACTCTCATTTTATCGCTCTTTTGAAAGCTTCGCACCTGCCGGATGTCCCTTCACCTGCAAATAGTCTCCACAATCAACTGTTAAAAGCTCTTGACCGATAACTTCTGGATTGGGGCAGGACAATGTTGATGGTTCACTTGTGGACCAGGCCTGTTCTTTTCCATAACTGTTTTCAACCTAATACAGTTGTGTCACTTTGTCAAAACTATCCCCAACTAATACCTCAGTCCCTTTCCCTACGTTTTTCCCCAAGGGGAGGTCAGGTTTTGCCCCTTTCTCCAGGGGGAGGGTGAACAACCAGTGGTAATTGTGCACATCAGTACCCATGACATAGATACAGTTGGATGGATTCTGGTCAAGTGCTTATCGGGAGTTAGGTAAGAAGGTAAAAAGCAGGGCTACAAGGATAGTGAGCTCCAGATTACTCCCAGTGCCGCTCGCCAGTGAATATGGAAATAGAAAGATAAGGCGGATGGATGAGTGCCTGAGTAGCTGGTGGAGGGGGAAGGGTTTTAACGTCTTGGATCATTGGGATCTCGTCTGAGGTAGAGGTGACCTGGACAAGGGGGACGTGTTGGACTTGAACCAGAGGGGCAGTAGCAACCTGGGGGTGAAGATTTGCTAGTGTTACCTGGAAGGCTTAGTCTAGTTTGCCAGGGGATTGGGATTCTGAAAAAGAGAGAGACCATTGGCTAGTCAGAGGAAAATACACCAGCCACCAAGAGCAAGTTTCCTATTCAGGATATCCAGGCGCACAGTCAAGGGAGGTAAAAGACTTCTGGTTGAAAGGGCATTTATTTCATGAGGCCTGATGGTAAGGCAGGGGAGCTCAGAACATGGATTGGCTCTGGGGACTGTGATATTATAGCCATAACAGAATCATGGCTGAGAGAAGGGCAGGACTGTCAGCTCACTGTTCCCGGATACAGAGGGTCCAGGCGTGACAGAAAGACATGTAAGTGAGGAGGGGGAGTTGCGCTTTTGATAACGGAGAACATAACAACAGTGCTCAGAGAGGATACTCCTAAAGAGTCATTTAATGAGGCCATATGGTTAGGAGTTAGAAAGAAGAAGGGGGCGGTCACGTTGTTGGGACTGTATTACAGACTCGCAAATAACCAGTGGGTATGAGAAGAGCAGCTGTGGAGAGAGATTGTAGACAGCTGTAGGAATAAGAGAGTAGTATTGATTGGAGATTTTAATTTCCCCTGGATTGACTGGGCCACTCAGAGAATAAAAGGCCTGTATGGGTTGGAATTTGTCAAATGTGTCCAAGAAAGTTTCCTAGATCAATATGTAGACGGTCCTACTCTACTCAGGTGGGCCCAACATTGAACCTCCCCTGAGAAAATAAGGTCAGAAAGTGACTGAAGTGTCAGTCGGAGAGCACTTTGGGTCCAGTGACCGCAACTCTCTTAGTTTTAACGTAACTATGGAAAACGATAGGAGAGGTCCACAGGTTAAGGAGCTATGCTGGAACACAGCCAGTTTTGGGGCCATGAAACAGGATCTAGCAGAGGTTGAGTGGGTGAGTCTGTTTGAAGGAAATAAACGACTGGAAAATGGGAGGCTTTTAAAAGTGTGATACTGAAAATCCAGGGTCAGTATGTAACTGTTAGGGTGAAGGGAAAATAGCAGGTTTAGGGATCCCTGGCTGATGAGGGATATTGAGGCTCTGGTCTGGAAATGAAGATGGTATACATTGGGTTTAAGATTTCCATATCTAACTAAATTCTTCCAGCCCTAAAGACACAATCAATCTTTGGAGACCCTATAATCTTCTCAGACCTCTGCCACACTCCGATCTGTCGAACCCACTCCTGTCCCTGTGACTCTCTCGATCCAGTTCCTAAAGGAACCGCGATCTGTGTAACATCCTCTCATCACTATCACCAACCCTGTCAATGTAAGCTCTTCCAGTATTTCCACCCATCTACTCATCTGCATGAACTTTTCCAGCTCTTACACCCCTATCTGTGTTAACAACAACCTCCCCTACAACCCTTCCCCACTTAGGCCAAACTGGAGGAGATTACTAATGCTCCAGTAACTGTGTAACTGTCTCGATCCAAAATTGCTGTCCTTATCTCCAGGAAAATCTGTCCGATTCCATATCCTCCATGTCTAAATAACCCCAGAACCTAAGCCTTTCGATATCTCTAAACCTGTTAACTCCCGACTACCCTCCTTATGTGCGTTTGTCTTACAGTCTATACAACCTACATTATCTCTGTAATCCGCTCCATTCCCTAAATAGTCCCTGCCTGTGATCAGACCTTTCCTACCAACTTCGTTATCCAAGTAAACTGTTCCATCCCTCCCTCCTCCCCAACTCCATGAACTCCTGCAGGCCCTATAGCTCTCCACATTTCTGTAACCTGTTCCTCCCTCTATGTGAAACCATCTCCAGTCCCCACATCCCTCCCAATCTGGCTCCTCTGCTCCAGATCAGGCCATTGCTGTCTCTGCAAACACCTCCACCTCTGACAACTCTTCCCATTTTGTGGAACCTCGTTCAGGCCCCATACTCTCCAGCTTCCTGAATCCTCTTCCTGCCATTGCAACCAAAACCATGTTAATGTAACAACCTCCAGTGCTTAAACCTCCCCGACTCAGTAACCTCTTGAAGTCTTAACGAAACACATAAACTATGAAACCTCTCATTTCCCTACAATCCTTCCTCCCTCCTCAAATGCCTTCATCACCATAAAACCTCACAATTACTGAAGCCTCATTTTGGCACTGCAAACCTCCTAATGTCTGCAAAACCCTCTTGTCCTGATATTCCTCCGTATCTCTGTAACGCCCTCCACCCTCCAGTGCCCTTCTGGGGAACTTGGCAGAGGAGGGAAGATTTGTAGAGTCCGAGCCATGTTATTGAGGTAGAATTCTGGGAATTACAGATTTAGTCTAATGTTTGTTGTGCGCAGATTATTGGCGGGACTCTATATATAGGATTTATAACTGCTTGGAAAATCAAAGTTAAATTTTAGACAGTCAGCATGGGTTTGTGAGCGGTCAGGTCATGCATCACAAACCTTATTGAATTCTTTGAGGATATGACAGAATACATTTGATGTTTCATTCAGAAAAGAAGGATGATTGGGATACAGGGAAATCTGTCTGTCTGGATACACGATTGGATGGTCCAGAGAAGACAGAGGGTAGCAGCAGATGGAGAGTATTGAGCCTGGAGCTCAGTGACCAGTGGTGTTCTGTAACAATCGGCTCTGGGACTCTGCTCTTTGTGATTTTTATAAATGACTTGGATGTGGAAGTTGGAGAGTGGGTTAGTAAGTTTGCCAATCACATGAAGGTTGATGGAGTGGTGGGGAATGTGGAGGGCTGTTGTAGGTTGCAATGGGACATTCACAGGACGCAAAGCTGGGCTGGAAGTGGCAGATGGAGTTCAATCTGGAAAAGTGTGAAGTGATTCATTCTGGAAGGTCGAATTTGAATACAGAATACAGGGTGAAAGGCAGAATACTTGGCAGTGTGGAGGAACAGAGAGATCATGGGGTGCATGTCCATTATTCCCTCAAGTTGCCACGCACGTTGATAGGGTTGTTAAAAAGTTGAAACTTTATTGCTGGAACAGCACAGCAGGTCAGGCAGCATCCAGGGAACAGGAGATTCGACGTTTCGGGCACAGGCCCTTCTTCAGGAATGAGCAGAGAGTGTATGTTATGTTGGCTTTCCTTAGCAAGGGGATTGATTTTAAGAGCCGTGAGGTTTAACTGCATCTTTATAGCATCCTGGTGAGACCACACTTGAAATATTGTATTCAGTTCTGGTCCCCTATTTACAGGAAGGATGTGCAAGTTTTAGAGAGTGTACACGGGAGATTTACTAGGATGCTGACTGTAATGGAGGGCATTTCTTATGAAGAAAGTTGGAGGGAGCTAAGACTTTTCTCATTGGAGTGAAGAAGGGGGTGGGGTGACTTGGTAGAGCTGAACAAGGTGATGAGAGGCACAGAGAGAGTGAATTGTCAGAGACTTTTCCTCCCATGGAGTAAATGACTATTGCAAGGCGGCATAATTTTAAGGTGATTGGAGGATGGATAAGAGGATAGAGAATAGTAGGTGGTTGGAATGCACTGTCAATGGTGATAGTAAAATTAGACACATTCAATAGACAGATACATGGATAATAGTAAAATGAAGGGTATGTAGGTTAGTTTGATCTTACAGTTGGATAATAGGTTGGCATGAAATCATTGCTGAAGGGTCTTGGGCGGAACTGTTCTGTGTTCTATGTTCTGTATGGTAAACTGGGTAATAAGCTCAGATCAATGTAAAAGGATATGGCATTCAGGAGACGCTAGTGAACTGGATACAAAATTTGCTTGATGGTTGTAGATAGCGAGTGATGGGTGTCATGTTGTTTTTCTGACTGCAGGCATGTGACCAGCGATGTAGTGGGTCCCCTGGTGTTTGTCATTTGGATAAATGGTTTGGATGGGAATATTGGTTTCTTGGTAAGTAAGCTTCTTGGGTGACACTGTCATTGGTGGTAAAGTGGTTAGTGGAGAAGATTATATATGAGACAACAAGATTAACAGTACTGCTGGGATAGTGGGCTGAAGAATAGCAGATGGAGTTTAATTAGATCATGTGAAGTGTTCCATTTTGGAGAAACAAACCAGGGTGGGACTTGCACAGTTAATGCTCGGACCCTGGGTAGTGTTGTCAGTCATTGACCCAGGGATGCAGGTACACAGTTCTTTGAAAGTGGTGTCACAGGTAGACAGGCTGGTGAAGCAGGTCTTTGGGATGGTTACCTTCATTGGGGAGAACTTTGAGAGTAGGAGTCCGGATGTCATGGTGTATCTCTAAAAGTCATTGGTGAGGCTATCATAAAAACATTGTTGTTCAGTAGGAAGAACTCACCTGGTTCACTGACCTCCTTTAGTGAAGAACATCTGACATTCTAACCAGGTCTGGATGATATGTGACTCCATCCCACAGCAATATGGCTGACTCCAAGTTGCCCTCTGGATAATTACCAGTGGGGTCAAAAAATGTTCGTCCAGGCAGTGACACCCTCATCCCATGAATGAATAAATAAAAATACATATGTCCCTCCCTACCTCTGCAAACACCTCCAGCTGCAGCAATCCGTACTGGCTTTGTAACACCGTTCAGGCCCTGGCCACTCTCTGTAACATCTCACCACCATCCAGCACCTTCACCTCTCCCTGTTCATGTCGTGTCAATAAACCCTGACAATGATTCCCCTTCCCACAGCCCTCGCCTGCTAGCAGACCCTTTGCAATTCATGAAACATTTACTCCTGAAGCACTCTCTCACTTCAGGATTTAAGTATTTTGTGGTGATCTTCTCTGCCTCATAATCTAGTATGATCCCTTTTGTCCTGAGTGAGGGACCAGTGGGGATTTCTTGCTGAGGGTTTTACTGTTTCAATAAAATGTCCTTTTGTTGAGTGTTTTATACTGTTCCTTTAAATGTTTTCCACTGTTCATTTACAGACACATGTTTCAGTCTGTTTAGCGTGTTTACCTTAGTCAGTTCTCCTCTCAAACTCATGTAATTGACTATTTTTGTTTCTAGTTGTAGCTTGTCCTTTCTGCGATTCACTTTAAAACTTTATGTTTATTTAAACTGCACTTTATCACAATTTCCCGAAGGATCTCTTTAGGTGACATTACTCATTCACTAAGTTTCATTACACAGTCACTCTGCGATAGTTATGTCCCTCGCCAGTGGCACAATGTGTTTTTCAAAGAAACACTGAAAAAAAATAACCTAACTCCTCTTCCAATATCAATGCTGCCCATGTGATTGTCCCAGATTATACGAATATTGAAGTTTTCCAAAATTATCATAATGCCTTTATTAAAAATTCAATGAGTTTCTGTGAAATGCAGCAACGAGCAATGGAATACAGTTCGTTGGCTAAAACTGTTCTGCTGCTTGTGTCCTTGGCAAGTAGTAGCCAGAATTTACATTCAGACTGACTCTACTTCATGATCTGCAGCCAATTGCTTTCTCTGTAATGCCTTTGTTGACAATAATTGTTTGGTTTACCCATTTTGCCTGAGTTTGCACAAGAATATGACCTACTGAATATTTTTGTTCACCCTCTATTCATGTCTCCCTGGTGTCTAAATCTCTGTTATCTCTGTGTCACAAATTCATCTACCTTACTGCAGCGATGTTGTTCATTCAAAAAAAAATAACTTACTCTTTCCCACAACTTCCTGTCATAAATCTATTCACTGATGTACAGTTTTGATTAAACTCTGTCCCATCCTGTTCTTTTTTTGCTTGTCTTCAGCCATATTCCCATGCTGCTCCCATACTTCACCTTTCCTCTTTGGATTTGGAAAGCTCCTTTCACCTGAACCCTGTCCCTGCATCCTCTCTGTCATTTGAAAGCCCTGTCCATAAACCTACCGACATGACTGGCCAGGACACTGGTCCCAGCACGGTTCCAGTGGGGCCATCCGAAAGGATTATTTTTAAAATCAGGTATGGGATGTGGGTGTCTTTGGCTGACCAGCCTTTCTTGTCCAGCCCTAGCTGCCCTTGAGCTGCGTAACTTGCTCAGCCATTTCAGAGGGTAATTGAGAGGCAAACACTTTGCTGTGGGTATGTCGTGCAGACCACGTGAGGATGGACAGACTTCCTTCTCGATAGGGCAAGTGTTTGGGTTTTTTTTGTACATCAGCAATGTTCTCATACTTAAATGTGGATTGTTAATTACTATTTTTAAAATTATTGATTTCAAATTCCACCATTTCTGATGGTGGGATTCCAAACGGCCTTCCTTGAATATTAGCTGAGGTTTGCGGTACCTGCTCTAGCAATAATATCACTAAGCCATCACTTCACCTGCTCACAGGTTGTTCATTCCTCACCGGTTATACCAGTGCGTAATGAAGCAAAACCTATTCTTCCAACACAGTTGTGTGTTCCTGATATCTTCCAGCACTCTTGTGATATCACTTAGTATCTCGGTCTTGCTCTCGCTTTCGCTCTCAGTCTCTCTCTCTCTCTATTGCACCTACGCCAGATCCTGAGCCAACAGAATTCTCCACTCCAGAGAGATGAGGCAGCACAGGCCAGGGATGGAGACAGGGATTTTCCAGATGTCTGTGGTGGTATCAATGCCATTTTTAATCCTCACTGCATCCGTCTAATTTCCCATTCTGCCTATTCCTCTGTCTCCTGTAGGTAGTCTGAAAGGTTCAGACTCAATTAACTTCCCAACTGCTGGGTGTCTCGTCCATCACCACATTGAAGATGGTTGGTCAGCCAGAGAGACAAAGGGCAGGGAGATTCAGAGCCTTCAATAAATCCTGCAGTGAGGTAAGATCACTCAGTGCACAGAGCAGAGAGCAATGTGAGGGCTCCAAACATCTGCTAACAAGACATGATACGATACAGTATTGGAGGTGCAGCACAGTACACACACACCCCAGGCTCAATCACGATTCCTAATGTAAGTTCTGTTGTACTAAGACTCACTACTCTGCAACAGTGTATCTGTGGCATTTCTTGTGCACCAGTGTCTTCAATAACTTGTAACTCCTATAACAGTTCCTATCTCTGTAAACTTGTCCTATCCCAATAGTCCCTCCACATATTTGAAATGTACTGCATTCCAGACTACCATCACTATCGCTGTAACTTGCTTCAGTGTCCACAACATGCCTTATCTCGGTCGTCTCCTCCTCCTCCAATAACTGGAGA
>NW_025213933.1:3805-6896 GCF_004010195.1 Chiloscyllium plagiosum | reverse complement strand
GTTTAAATGCCCTTAAAGTTGGCGAGTCGACCACTGTTGCAGGCAATGCATTCCATGCCCCGACTATTCTGAGTAAAGAACCTACCTCTGGCATCTGTCCCATATCTGTGTGGGCGGCACTAAGGCACAGTGGTTAGCACTGCTGCCTCACAGCGCCAGAGACCCGGGTTCAATTCCCGACTCAGGCGACTGACTGTGTGGAGTTTGCACATTCTCCCCGTGTCTGCGTGGGTTTCCTCCGGGTGCTCCGCTTTCCTCCCACAGTCCAAAGATGTGCACATCAGGTGAATTGTCCATGCCAAATTGCCCATAGTGTTAGGTATAGGGGTAAATGTACGGGAATGGGTGGGTTACACTTCGGCGGGTCGGTGTGGACTTGTTGGGCCGGAGGGCCTGTTTCCACACTGTAAGTAATCTAATCTATTTATTAATATTAATATCTACCTCAATTTAAAGCTATCTCCCCTCGTGCTAGACATCACCATCCAAGAGAAAAGGCTCTCACTGTCCAACCCATCTCACCTGCTGATTATCTTATATGTCTCAATTAATTGACTTCAAACACATGCTTTTGAACAAAAACAGCTTAAAGTCCCTCAGCCTTTCCTCATAAAACCTTCCCTCCTTACCAGGTAACTTCCTAGTAAATCTTCTCTGAATCATTTCTAAAGCTTACACATCCATCCTGTAATGCTGATTTGGAGATGCCGGTGTTGGACTGGGGTGTACAAAGTTAAAAATCACACAGCACCAGGTTATAGTCCAACAGGTTTAATTGGAAGCACACTAGCTTCCGGAGCGACGCTCCTCCATCAGGTGACAGCGGAGGGCACGATCGCAACTCAGAATCCACAGCAAAAATTTTCAGTGTGATGGAACCGAAACCACACATTGAAAACCTGACTGTCTGTCAAGCCTTCCATCTGCTCGAACACAGCGGCAGCGATAGCTAGACAACACGCTGAAGGTGTTGCCCCCCCCCGTGCTGTCCGTCCACCTTCAGTGTGTTATCTAGCTATCACCATTGTTGACGGCTGGCCCGGGAATGCAACTTTTGGAAGGGGTTTTGTGATTTACACATGGAAGGGGCGAAACTCGCTGTGTTCTCGCAGATGGAAGGCTTGACAGACAGTCAGATTTTCAATGTGTGGTTTCGGTTCCATCACACTGAAAATTTTTGCTGTGGATTCTGTGTTGCGATCGAGCACTCCGCTGTCACCTGATGGAGGAGCGTCGCTCCGGAAGCTCGTGTGCTTCCAATTAAACCTGTTGGACTATAACTTGGTGTTGTGTGATTTTTAATCCTGTAATGCAGTAACTGTGGGCGGCACGGTGGCACAGTGGTTAGCACTGCTGCCTCACAGCGCCAGAGACCCGGGTTCAATTCCCGCCACAGGCGACTGACTGTGTGGAGTTTGCACGTTCTCCCTGTGTCTGCGTGGGTTTCCTCTGGGTGCTCCGGTTTCCTCCCACAGTCCAAAGATGTGCAGGTCAGGTGAATTGGCCATGCTAAATTGCCCGTAACGTTATGTAAGGGGTAAATGTAGGGGTATGGACTTGTTGGGCCGAAGGGCCTGTTTCCACACTGTAAAGTAATCTAATCAAATGTGGCCACACCCAGACTTTTGTACAGCTGCAGCATGATCTAATGGTTCCGAAACTCAAGACAAGCTCACACACTGAATGGTTTCCTAAAAATCCCCTTAACCTGGGTGGAAACTTCCAAGGATCTATGTGCATGGACATAGAGATCTCTCTGTTCATCTGCACTACCAACAATCTTACCATTATCCCAGTACTCTGTGTTCCTGTTACTCCCTCCAGAGTGAATCGCCTCACACCTTTCCACATTAAACTCCATTTGCGAACTTTCAGTCCAGCTGTGCAGCTTATCTATACCTTTCTGTAACCTACAACATCCTTCGTCACTATCCACAACTCTACCGACCTTAGTGTCTTCTGCAATTTACTAACCCATCCTTCAATGCCCTCATACAGGACATTTACATAAATGACAGCAACAGTGGACCCAAAACACATCCAGGAAGTACCCACCAGTAACAGAACTCCAGGATCGATATTTCCCATCAACCACTACCCTCTGCCTTCTTTCAGTGAGCCAATTTCTGATCCAAACTGTTAAATCACCTACAATACCATGCCTCCATATTATCGGCAATAGCCTACCATGGGGAACCTTAACAAAAGCCTTACTGAAATACATATACACCACATCAACTGCTTTATCCTCATCCTTCTCTTTGTTCACCTTCTTAAAGAACTCAATAAGGTTTGTGAGGGCACGACCTGCCCCTCACAAAACCGTTTTGACTGTCCCTAATCAACTAACGCATCTCCAGATGATTATAAATCCTATCCCCTACAAGCCTTTCCAACACTTTACCCAGAGTCAAAGTAAAGCTCGCAGGTCTATAACTACCAGGATTTCTCCACTCCCCTGCTTGGGGTGGCATGATGGCCCAGTGCTTTGCACTGCTTCCCCAGAGCACCAGAAACCCGGCTTCAATTCCTGCCTCAGCCAACTGTCTGTGTGGAGTTTGCACATTCTCTTCGTGTCTGTGTGGGTTTCCTCCGGGTGTTCCAGTTTCCTCCCACAGTCCAAGATGTGCAGGTTAGGTGAATTGGCCATGCTAAATTGCCCAAAGTGTTAGGTGAAGGGGTAACTGGATATAAACATGTTTATATAGATTCTGTAGGTAAACCCCTCAGTCTCCGATGCTCCAGGGAAAATAGCCCCAGCCTATTCACCAACAACCCTGGAAACATCTTATTAATCTTTTCTAAGCCCTTTCAAGTTCACAACATCCTTTTGACAGCAGGGAGACTGGAATTGCACAGAGTACTCCAATTGTGTTGTAACGTAGTAATCTGAGTTCCCCAGTCTTGGTGCACAGTAAGTCCTGGAATGAACAATTTGTTTAGGATCTTAGCCATATCCAGAAGTCATGCACATTGACGGCTTCATTGATCTTTCAGGGCCCCTACTTTGTCCCGAGTTAGTCGTTTACTCTTATTGTATCTATATTATCTAAAATCAGTTTTGGATTGCACTCATCCTCCTTTGCCAATG
>NW_025213933.1:0-3143 GCF_004010195.1 Chiloscyllium plagiosum | reverse complement strand
TTTTCCCCCATTCCCTGCTATGTTCTTTTCTGCCTTATCTCTTGAAATTGCTCTCTTTAACTTGTGTACCAGCCTCAATCTTCTTTCTGACCCTTCGACTGTTTAAGATACAACACCCTGCCAGATTAGATTATATCATCTCAAGCAACTCTAGCAATTTGCCCACTAGGATATGGGTCCCCCTCCCGCTCCCAGTTCAGGTGCCTTTCCCACCCGGTCCACCTGTGCTGACACCTTCACCGATCTTTGAGTTATCCACTCAGGTCCCTGTGTTCCTCAATACTCCGCAAAGTCCGAACGCTCATTATGTCTGTCCTTCACTTATCGTACCTCCCACAGGGTATGATCTCACATTGATCAGAACTAAACTCTGCTCAGATTATCATCTGATCGTCATCAGACTGTAGCCTGAGACCATCCCCCTCACTCTGAACAACACCCTCACCTTTCATGTCATCTGCAAACCGACTAATGATACCTTCTGCTTTCACATCGAAGTTATTATTCCCCAGAATAACCAGCGATCGTTCCTGCACAGATCCCTGTGGTACACCCGCTGGTGAAACAATTTTAAACATGAAAAAGATTGTCCACCAATTTTGTATCCAATTTGCCAACTTGCCTTGGATCCCATGGGCTCTTTCCTTTTGATCCTTGCATTTGCAAGTGTCGATTCATCCTCAGGGTGGTATCCAATAATCTCCCTCCCCCTGCTGTCAGACTATCTGCTCTGTAATTACCTGGCCTATCCCTGCTGCCCTTCCTGAACAAATGAACCACATTCGCGATCCTTCAGTCATTCGGCACTTCACCTGTGGCCAGCAAAGTATTAAATATATCCACCAGGCCCCAGTAATCTCCTCTCTTACCTCCCATAGCAGCCCGGATACATTTCATTGGGCACTGGGGATTTCTCCACCTTTTTATGCCTGTGAAAATATTTAGTACCTCCTCCTTATTGATCTTAACATGTTAGAGAACCTCACCATCCCGTCTGACATTCCTGGCTACAAGTCTTTCTCCTGCATGAAATAGATGGGAAGTGTTCATTGAAGACCGCACCTACTTCCTCTGGCTCCATGCACAGATTGTTTCTTTGCTTTCTAATAGGCCTCACCCTTTCCTCAGTTACCCTTTTATTCTAACTATACTGACAATGTACCTTGTGGCTTTTCCTTCAAAGTATCTGACAAGGATATTTCACAGCCATTTCTAAGGACCCCGTTGCACTCCCTGTACTTGTGAATGGCTTCACCTGGTTTTATTGCACTGTGTTTTCTTCATCAAACTCACGATATCGCTTGATCTGTATTCGCTGGACTTGCTGCCTTCACTACTCCCTCTTCATGAACACAATGGGATCGGCTCCTATGAAATGAGTATCAGGCATTAGGTAAGAAGTTAAAAAGCAGTGATCTCTAGATTACTCCTAGTGCCACATGCCCCAGTGAGGATAGACATAGAAAGATAGGCCGGGGGGTGGATGTATGCCTGAGGAGCTGTTGGAGGGTCAGGGTTTTCAGTTCTTGGATCATTGGGATCTCTTCTGGGGTAGAGGTGACCTGTATGAGGGGGCGGGGGGGAATTGGGGTGGATGGGTTAGACTTGAACCAGAGGGGCACCAGTATCACTGCGGGAAGATTTGTTCGTGTTATTCTGGAAGGTTTAAAGTAGTTTAGCAGGAGGTTGGGACTCTGACTAAGAGAGGGAACATCAAAAAGTCAGGGGAAAATACATTAGCCATCGAGAGCAAGTTTCCTATTCAGGATATCCAGAGGCACAGACGAGGGAGGGAGAAGACTTCAGGTTTAAAGTTCATTTATTTCAACGCATGAGGCCTGACTGGCAAGGTAGATGAGCTCAGAGCATGGATTGGCTCTGGGGACTGGGATATTATAGCCATAACTGAAACATGGCTGAGAGAAGGGCCGGACTGGCAGCTCAGTGTTCAAGGATACAGAAACTACAGGTGGGACAGAAGGACACATAAGTGAGGAGGGGAGTTGTCCTTTTGATAAGGGAGGACATAACAACAGTGATTAGAAAGGATATTTTTAAAGAGTCATCAAATGAGGCCACATGTTTAGAACTTAGAAACAAACCAGGGGTGGTCACTCTGTTGGGACTGTATTATAGACCCCCAAATAGCCGGAAAGTACTAGAGGAGCTGATGTGTAGAGAGATTGGAGATACCTGTCGGAATAATAGAGTAGTATTGGTTGGAGAATTTAATTTTCCCAGTATTGACTGAGCTACCCAGAGAGTAAAAGGCCCAGACGGAGTGCAGTTTGTCAAATGTGTCCAAGAACGTTTCCTAAATCAAGTTGCAACTCTAACAAGGCCTAACTCTACTCAGGCGGGTGCAACACTGGACCTCCCCTCAGAAAACGTGGTCGGGCAAGTGACTGAAGTGTCAATCAGAGAGGACTTTGGGTCCAGTGCCCACAACTGTCTTAGTTTTAACATAGTTATGGAAAAAGATCAGACAGGTCCACAGATTAAGGTGTGAAACTGGAGTAGGGCCAGGTTTGGGGCCATTAGGCAGGATCTAGCAGAGGTTGATTGGGTGAATTAAAAATAGCACAAAACCAGGTTATAGTCCAACAGGTTTATCTCACAGCACCAGCTTTCAAAGCGCGGGTGATCATTCTAAAAGATGAAAGCTTAAACTAAATGTGTTTGTTATTACATTCCATGGCACTGCAATCCTGTTGCTATAAATTCTGTACCTTATGATTGTGCTCCACAACCACCTGATGAAGCAGTGCTCTGAAACCTAGTGCCTCCAAATAAACCTGCTGGACTGGAAGCTGGTGTTGTGTGATTTTTAACTTTGCCCATCCCAGTCACCACTGGGTGAGTCTGTTTGAAGGAAAAGGAATGACTGGCAAATGGGAGCCTTTTAAAAGTGTGATATTAAGAATCCATGGCAAATTTGATCCTGTTAGAGTGAAGGGAAAAGCTGGCAGGTTTAGGGATTCGTGGCTTATGAGGGATATTGAAGTTCCGGTCTGTAAAATAAAGATGGTATACATTGGATTTAAGCTTTCCATATCTGCCTCACCTACCTCACCAGACTGATTGACACAATCAATCTGTGAAGACCCTACAATCCTCTCAGGTCCCTGCAGCATTCCGATCTG
>NW_025213932.1:18500-37500 GCF_004010195.1 Chiloscyllium plagiosum | reverse complement strand
ATCCCTCCTGCCTTTCCTGGCTGTAACCCATCTCCCTGACTGTATCTTCAGTTTCGCTTCCTTCCTGCAACTGCTATCCATCACATCTCTAGCTCCTATAAATTCCTCATTGCCTCTTACTGCTGCTCCAACTGATCCACATGATCTGGTGGGTATATGTGATTAATCCCAGGGGTTAAAGGCTAGTCATATGAAGACTCTGTGTCTGTACTGAATGGAGTTTACAAGGGTGAGGGGAATCTGATTGAAACTTACAGGAAACATAGAGGCTGGGATAGAGTGGACATGGAGAAGATAAGAGACACCTAGACCTGAGGGCAGAACCTCAGAGTGAAGGGACAATCCTTTAGAACTGAAATGAGGAAGAATTTCTTAGCCAGAGGATGGTTTAATATGTGGGAACTCATTGCCACAGAGGGCAAGTCATTGCGTGTAATTAGAACAGAGTTGGACAGAGTTCATGACTAGTAAGGAGGTCAAAGGTTACAGAGAGGAGGAGGGAGAATGGGGTCAAGAAATGTATCAGCCATGATCAAATGGTGGAGCAGTCTCAATGGGCCAAATGGTCTAATTCTACTCCTGTATCTGTTAGCTTTATGGTGTGTGGGGGGATGTTTATGTAGATTTGTGTGTGTGTGTGTGTGTGTGTGTGTGTGTGTGTGTGTGTGTGTGACAATGGGATATAGCTCCAGCTGCCTCAGTGAGAACAAGCTCCTGTTTGTGGGAGTCCCACTGTCATTCATTATTTTCCAATATCATGGGGGAGTGAAATGTGTTTTCACAAAATTGGAATTGGAAATGCTGAATCTGATCTCAAATTACCAATTAAACCTTCTGAAATCCATTGTCATTGAAAGGAATTCAGCTGGCCCTGGTTAGACTGAGGTAGGGGCCATTGGGAAAGAGCTTTATTGAAACATTGGAGACAGGTCAGAGAATGTTCACTCGGTGGGATCCTGGGATGAAGCAGTTCCCTTGTGATGAAAGGGTTCAGGCTGGGGCTGTACTCATTGGAGTTTAGAGGAACGAGAGGTTCTTATTGAAATGTATAAGATGGTGAAGGTGTTGACAGAGTAGACATTGAGAGGCTGTTTCCCATCGTGGGGGAACCTGGAACCAGGGACAGAGTTTCAAAGTAAGGGCACTGCCAATTAACATGGAGATGGGGAGGGATTTTGTGTCTCGGGATCATTAATCTTTAGAATTCTCTCCCCCTTGAGAGCCATGGAGCCCAGTTCATTGAACATATTCGAAGCTGAGTTAAACAGGTTTTTGATCAATGAGGGAGTCGAAGGTTGTGGGAGTCAGGCAGGAAAATGGAGTTAAGGTCACAATCAGATCAGCCGCCATCTTTATAAATGACAGGGCAAGCTCTCGGGGTCACTCCTGCTCCTGTTTCTGATGTACAATGTTCACATGGGATTTTCACACGGACATTGCTTTGAGTTGTTAGCTTTTGAGTTTCTTTCCTTCCTATGTGTTAAAAAATATTTTTAAGTTCAAATCTTACCTTCACAGTCACAAATTCTCTTCCACTCTGGAAACAGAAATAATAAATAAACTGAATAACGTGCTGTGACATGAAGCATAAATAATTCCACACAAAGGTTTTTACAGACATTTTTAAACGAGGTAAACACAGCTTGGAGACCTTCTGTGGCATTGCTCATTACCAATTGGAAGGTAAGAAGCAAATTTTCCCGACCGATACTGAGGCAGGTAGCTCCAGTCGGGACATTTCTGGACTCCCTTCAGTAAGAAGAACCCTGAATTGTGCAATTTTTCACTCCAAAGATAGTGATGGGTCAGGGTTTGGTGAGGGGAGGGGGGGGGAGGTTGCTGAGTGCAGTGAGAAAGTCTGGGACAGAATGGGGTTCACTGATCCTGGAAACAGACCCTGGGTCGTCAAGGTGATAGGTGAATGCTGAGGGGGGCTGGTTAGAGACCCTGCCTTGGTTCTCTGGGATTTACTACAACCAGGGGCTCTCTATCCCTGAACTATCCCTTCAGTGAATTCACATGGCCCCTCTTACTCTCCACACCAATTCATCTCTCAAAACAATTCCCATGCCCCCTCTGATACTCCCTGTGCCAGCTCAATGTCTACTCATGCCCTTCAGACACCCCTTGTGATTCCTCATACTTTCCATGTCAACTCAATGTCAAATAATAACCCAGTAACAGGGACTGGATGGGGGCCATGGGTAAGACCCTCTGACCTTACACTGCAAGAGATTCCTGAATGTAGCTCACAATTCCTCCGAGAGGCAGCATCAGGGTGTTGTCATGGCAAATGGTTCATTTCTCCGATCTGAGTGGTTTTAAGAGTGGGGAAGGGGTTTGCAGAAACAAGGATTGGAGGATTGGTTAGGATTGTGGGAAGCAGGAATTTTCAGAATTCAGCAGATCCAATTTGAACGGAGTCCTATGATTGGATGGAATAATTCATGCACTCCAGATGTGGCCTGTCACTGGAAACTCACTGATGGGGGTTAACAGGAAACAGTTGTGGATGGAGCAAGGAGCAGTTCCTGTGTATTTTCAATGCTTCAGTAGATACATAGAGTGGTGTTGGAGTGTCATTAGCAGTGGTGGAGCTCGGTGCCTGGAGCAGGGTCTGCAGTGGGCCTACAGCGAGCACTGATGGGTCATCGGCTGTGCCAGTGCTCAGTGATCGGTGGGTCATCGGAGTTTGATGCGGAGCAGAGGGAGCTTCCTGGCACAGCCTGGGGACGAGGCCCAGTGCGTACTGGAGGTAAGACCCGGCTCGGTCCGGTTGAATGACTGTGATGCTGAACTTTTATTTCTCTATTCTTCTAATTTATTCCGAAGATTCTGGACCTTGGTACCTTTGTACCTAAGATGGCGCCATAAGGGGCAACTTTGTAAACTTCTGACTTCACTCATGTGAGTCCATGACAATAAACTAAGAATTCTAATTGTAGGATCTAATTGTCGGTTCTGCAGCCAAGGAGTCTTCACTTTCGTGATGAAGTTTCTTTTTGTTATTCTTCTAATTATTTAGAACCTTTGTAAGTTCATCAGAAACACCAAGACACAATACTAAACGGAGCTTGAGACCCAGACTAATCACACAGGCCCCCATCACTTGTACCCAGGCTTACACAACATAACTGGCTACAAAGTGAAGTCAAACAGAATCACGGGTAACAGTACATCCCTCCCTGATGAGCTCAACGTGTTTGATGCTCATTTTGAACAGAAGGTCAGTGAAATGACATTACCTCTCCCAATAGCCTTGGGTGGGCCTGTACCCACGGTCACTGCTACAGACATTAGATCTGTCTCTTGAGAGTGAACAAATGGAAAGGGACTGGTCTGGATGGAGTCCCCCACCGTGCACTCAGACCCTGTATGGACCAGCTGGCAGGAGTATTCACTGATATCTTTAATCTCTCGTAACTACGGTTTTGAAGTTCCCATTTACTTCAGGAAGACTGTTATCATTCCCGGTGCAAAAGCAAAATCAGGCAGTGTGCCTCAATGCCTACCATCCGGTGGCTCTGATGTCATAATTATAACATGCTTCAAAATGTTAGTCACAGCATCAACCCCAGCCTCCCTGAGTGCCTTGATTGACCCTGTGCAGTTTGCCGACTGGGGTAACAGGTCCATGGCAGACACCATCTCCCTGGCCCTACACTCATGCCTGGAACACCTGGATAACACGGACATCTATCCCAGAGTCCTATCCATTGACTTTAGTTTCACTTTCAACACTATAATTCCAACAAAATTAATCCCCAAACTCTGAGACCTAGGACCCTGCTCCACCCACCCCTGCAACTAGATCATTGACTTCCTGATCCACAGATCCCAATCAGTAAGGATAGGTGACAGCATCTCCTCCACGGTAATCCCGAACACCAGCTGCATGCTCAGCCCCTCACTGTACCCCCTTATACATTCACAACTGTGTGGCCAAATTCAGCACGAACTCCATTCACAAATTTACTGATGACACCACCATAGTGGGTCAGATCTCAAACAACGGCAAGAGAGATTACAGGAAAGAGTCAGACATCTTCGTGGCATGGTGTAAAGCCAACTATTTCTCCCTGAATGTCAGCAAAGTGAAGGAGCTGGTCATTGACTTCAAGAAGTCGAGTGGCAGACACCTCCCTGTCTGTATCAATGGTGCTGAGATTGAGGTTGGAGACAGCTTCAAGTTCCTCGGAGTGATTATCATCAGCAATCGATCCTGATCCCTACACATCGACACACCAGTGTCTCTACTTTCTCAGAACCCTAATGACATTCAGCATATCTGCAATGACTTTTACCAATTTTTATCAATACACAACAAAAACCACCCTATCCAGATGCAACACAGCTTGGTACGGCAACTGCTCTGCCCAAGATCCACAAGAAACGACAGAAAGTTGTGAATTGAATTGAATTGAATTGAATTTATTGTCACGTGTACCAAGGCACAGTGAAAAGCTTTGTCGTGTGAACAATACAGGCAGATCACAGAGTTAAGTAGCATAGATAAGTAAATTACAGGCAAACTGCAGCAAAAAAAGCACAGTTACAGGTGAATGTTAAGAGTTTGTGAGTCCATTCAGTATTCCAACAATAGTAGGGCAGAAACTGTTACGAAACCAGCTGGTGCGGGTGTTCAGGCCTCTGTACCTTCTCCCCGATGGTAGAGGTTATAGAAAAACCCTGCCAGGGTTGGATGGATCTTTGAGAATGCTGGCAGCCTTTCCTTGACAGTGGGCCTGGTAGATGGATTCTGTAGATGGGAGGTTGGCCTTTGTGATTGCCTGGGCCGAGTTCACCACTCTCTGTAACCGTCTCCGATCTTGAATTCTACAGTTGCCATACCAGGTAGGGATATATCCAGACAGAGTGCAGCCCAGTCCGTCACAAAAACCAACCTTCCTTTCATTGACTCTGCCTTTGTGTCTCATTGACAAGTGTAGTGCTGGAAAAGCACAGCAGGTCAGGCAGCATCTGAGGAGCAGGAGAATCAATGTTTCGAGCATAAGCCCTTCATCAACAGCTTTATGCCCGAAACATTGACTCTCCTGCTCCTCGGAATCTCCCTGACTGGCTGTACTTTTCCAGCAGCACATTTTCAACTCTGATCTCTAGCATCTGTAGTCGTCACTTTTTCCCTATGCTTCCCAGTGCCTCGGGAATGCAGCCAACATAATCAAAGACCCCTCCCATCTCGATTATACTCCTTCCCACCCTCTCCCATCGTAGTTGTCCATCAGGTTTGAAAAATTGCACATTATTCTGCTTTTCAAGCTGGGTAAAAGAGGAAAACTAGGGAATTACAGACCAGTTAGCCCATAATTTCCTTTACACCCTCAGATAGAAACCATCAGCTCCCAGGGATTTTAATTCAAATAATTTCCCCATTCCCAATGTTTTATTCATATTAATTTCATTCAGTCCCTGTTTCCAATTCACTCTGAATTTCCTCAAAGTTCTGACAAGCTATTCTCCTTTACTGTAAATACTGAGACAAAGTAATTATTCAACATGTCTGCTATTTTCCCACAATATCGCCACTTTAGTGAGTCAACATTGGTTCTAACCAGCCTCTTTCCCTTCTAGTAGCTATTCAATTCTTCCTCCTGATTTTGATATGCCTGACAAGTTTCCCTGAAGTTACAAAAGTTTGAAAATAAATACCAACAGATTTAAGACTAGCTTCTTCCCTGCTATTATCAGACTTGGGAATGGACCTCTCAATATAAGAGCGTTGACTTTTCTCTGCATCTTCTCTGTAGCTGTAACACTATATTCTGCACTCTGTTCTATTACCTTGCTGTATTTATGGAAAAAATAATTTGTCTAGGTAGCATGTAAAAGAAACCCTTTCACTATATCTCAGCACGTGTGACAATGATAAACCAAATCAAATCAAACACTGTCTATAATGTCACCTAATATTGTATCAACAGAAAATTTGGATAATTACTTTCCATGCCATTATCCAAGTTGTTAATAAATAATGTGAATAATTGAGGCCATAAAGCAGATCATTGTGGGACACCACTGGTCACATCCTGCTGATTACAGTACCCACCCATTATCCCTACTTTCTGTTGCCTGCCTCTCAGCCAATTTCCCAGCCATGTCAGCAACTTGCTGTCAATTCCATGGCCTTTTATCTTAGTTATCAGTCTCTTTTGCAGAATTTTATCAAATGCCTTTTGTAAGTTCATATAAAAAACATTCATAGATGTTCCTCTTTCTACAACTTTATCCCTCTTCAAAGGTTCAGTGAAGTTTGTCAGGTATGACCTATCTATCATGAATCTATACTAGCTCTACCTGATTAACTGAAAAATCTCAAGATGTTCAGTTCCCCCATTCTTGATTATAGATTCTGACAAATTCTCCACCACAGATGTTGTGCTAACTGGTCTCTAATTCCCCAGTTTTCCTCTTTCACCCTGCTTAAAAAGTGGAATGACATGTTCAGTTTTCCAATCCAGATGGATGACTCCTGTATTTGGGAAACTCTGACAGATTATAATGAGAGATCGACAATGTATTCCTCTACTTCCTTTAACACCCTTCAGGTCCCAGAGATTTGTCCCTTTTTAATTTGATGAATTTTTTCATTACCAATTTTAATCACATTGATTTTATTCAGTCCCTGTTCCCAATTCACTCTTAATTTCCTCAAAACCTCTGGCAAGCTATCCTCCTTTACTGTAAATACTGACGTGTCATAATTATTCAACATTTTCCCACAATATCGCCGCTTTCAGTCTTAAGTGGGTCAACACTAACCACCCTCTTTCACTTTTAGTAACTATTAATTTCTTCTTATTGATTTGGATATGCCTGACAAGTTTCTTTTCATTATCCCTTTAGTCGCTATTATAAGCTTCTTTTGGGTCTTTATATCTTTCCCATTCAGCAGGAAATGTGCTGTTTTTGCATTTTCATAAACCTCAAAATCTGCAGCATTACAAAGAAAATTGTGATCAGTCAAGCAGGGTTCCAGTCTGGGATCTGACTTGTCCAGTGATATTGTCAGTTGGTATCACAATAGTCAGAATAGTGCAATAGCTCCTGATAGAAAGAATTGATTTTACTTTGGGGAATGACCTGGTTGTTTTAATGGATTGGAAATGCAACAGAAATAAAAATAAAACTGAGATGGTACAGGAAGCCGATCCTTGACTGTTGTGACTAGATCTCAGGTCAGAATTAATATAAGAAAGGCGACATTGAAATGCAGTTATCTGACGCTATTTTAAAACAAAAAACGAAATGAAAAACAGGAAGGAAATGAGAATGAAAGTGACATGTTTAGCCAATCTTCAATAGAAATGCAACAGACAGATCCAGAATTGAGAGAGCTACATCAAACAATCTCCTCAAAAATCAAATCAGGACCAATGTCTGACTTATTATTTAGAAGACAAAATGTTAATGAGGAAATGAAGCCCACCTGAAATACCAACCAATGAGGAATACACAGTAGTTCCATCTCAGTACTGAAACCAAATTTTACGATTATCTCACAAAATTCAAATGGCAGGTCACTTAGGCAGTAGAAATGGATAGATTAATATATTGAACCAATTTTATTGGGCAGGATTGCATTATAACGTGGTGACATTTTGAGAGACATGCTACCCATGTGATGGAACAACAAATCCCAACGACCAATTCAACCTGGGCCTTTAATTCTGATACCAGCTTTCAAAGAACTGCTTGGCAGGATCTTAATAGATTGTGTAGGACACCCATCTAAAACCAAAACGACCAAAGAATCTTTTAACATACACAAATGTTTCAACATAATTTCCTGAGGCAGTGTTTTTAAGGAAAAGTATGGTTAACATGGTAATGGAAATGTCAATTCATTTGTTTTTTCACAAGCTGTGAATTACCCAGGGAAATACAATTAAAAATGGGTTCAAATTTTATGTCACAAATATTCAAAGAAATAATGAATGGTTTGGGAATAAAACAATTTACATCGATTGTTTACCATCCGCAGAGGCATTAGAAAGATAAATAAAATTTTGAAGATCATGATTAGAGCTTTGAGTCAGGACTGTCTCAGTTTCCAAGATAAATTAAGTCCCTAGTTACAGTGTGCCTAATGGTTGCCCCTGAGAACAAACATACAGAGATGAGATGAAATAAGCACCTAAATTTAACAAAAGGAAAATTTAAAAATCAAAGTTCAGAAATGACACTTCCAGCCGAAATGTCAAGTTTCCAAGAAAAACTAATCAAACTATGAACTGGCCAAAACAAATTGTACAGTGTTCAGCAATTAACTGACAAAAAATGGTTTGTTGAAAGGATATTGGTTCTGACTGGGAGAACCAAAGAAATATCAGCTTTTGTGACTTATGTAACACTGGATGGACTTAAATACACCTGTAACATTTCAATAATTAAACAATGAGATCATCAAAGAACTGTACAACCATGTCATATTTGTTGATAAATTGTTTCTGTTCAGTCAAACTTAGACAGAACATTTGCAACACTTGAATAAACTACTTGATTGGTTACAACGAACCAACTTTGAGAAACTTGGCCAAAAGGTGAATTTGCCAAAGCAGAAGGGACTTATCTGAGTCAAACTGTGGGACAAAGCCAAGAAACACTGACAGCAGCAAAAACAAAAACAACTTAGAACTTCTCATTCGTGAGGCAGAATGTGAAACTTTATAGAATTTTGGCTCAAGTGGATTTTATTAAAAGTTCATTCTCAATTTTGACACTGTATTAGAGGCTTTGACAAGTTTGTCAAAGAAAGACAAACATTTTGAATTGACAAAACAACATGAGAGTGCCTTTGGCAACCTGAATCCTGTACTACTGCACCGCTAACACTAAATGATGATCTGCCATTTAACCTGCTGTTGATGCCAGTGGCAGTGTTCTTACAGGGCAATGAGGATCGAATGGTCAATGTGTTATTTTTGATGCAAACAGAAACTGAACCCATTGGTGAAATGATCGAGAACTAGCAAACAACAATTCAAGGTGATTGGAGAATTAAGGAACACCTTTTTTTCCTCATAAATCAAAAGATAAACCTTTTTTTACATGGAATCTGGATCTGGAATTTATTGTTTGAGAGTCTGGTGGCAGAAGTAATCAAGTCTTTCAAAAAAGATTGAGACTATTATCTGAACAGTGTAAGTTTGTGGGGTTGCTGGGAAAAGGCAGATGAGTGGCAAGGGTGAATTGCTCTGGCAGAGTCAGCACAGACAAGACCAGCATAATGACCTCCTGCTGTGTAGTAACATTGTACAATTCAAAAATTCAGCTCAACACGAGCTTTCCAATGATTTATAAAATAGAAAAGAATTTAGTCAATGTTTTAAAAAAATTTAATTCGCATTATCATTCAAATTTTACTGCATAGTCTGTTTATAAATTGAAGATAGCTTCGTCCGGAAGCTCACTGAAGATGTTACCTAGTATGGTGACAAAACATCTGAAAATGAACCTTCCCATTCACTGAGCAAACCTACATCCTGAATATAACTTTTCCTTTTCAAACAGATTAAACAAGTCAATATTATGACCAATATAAAATTTGCTTAACAATGTCAATCACATGTCAAAAGTAATCCATTGACAATGAAGAGCTTGGGAAGTCCCTGAGAAATAATATGTAACTTTGTCAGAGCAAGTTCCTTCTCAGTCTGTTATGGACACTTTTCGTCTCCCTTTTTAACTCCTCCGTTTCTGCTCTCAAGCTGAAACTGCAGCTTTTGTTGTTGATTATGGACAGACAATAGTTTGCTCTCGTAACCATTTTTCTCAGATCAACCTAGCCCAGGGGTCAGCAACTGTTTTAGTAGAAGAACATTTATTTTAAGAAAGATAAAATAAATCAAGCCACAAGGTGAGTATTAAGCATTTTCAAGCCAAATGTACTTTCAGTCATTGAACCATAGAATCCCTCTGGTGTGAAAGCAGGCCATCTGGGTCCACTCCAACCCTGTGCAGAACATTCCACCCAGACCCACCACCCAGACCCACCACCCCATCCTCTCCCTGTAACTCTGCATTTCCCACAGTTAATCAGCTGAGGCTGTACATCCCTGGACACTATGAGCAATTTAGATTAGCCAATCCACCTAAACTGCACGTCTTTGGACTTTGGAAGGAAATTGGAGCATCTAGATGAAACCGATACAGACATCGGGAGAACATGCAAGCTCCAGACAGTCACCCGAGGGTCCCTGATCCTGTTGGGCCACAGTGCTAGCCACAGAGCCACCGTACACTGTAAACTGTCACAGAATCTGGTTGAATGGAAAAGTTGCAAAAAAAAAGTAAATGTAGTCCATATATTGGTTATTGAGTAATACAGTCCTTTCAGCCCATGGATTCTGCACCATCCTATCTACACTGATCCCACATTCCAGCTCTTGGCCCATAGTCTTGAATGTTATGACATAGTTTTTAAAGGTTGTGAGCTTCCCCCTCTCCTGCCCTCCCAGGCAGTGTATCCCAGATTCCCACCACCCTCTGGTAAAAAGGGACTTCCTCAAAGACACCGAAAACATACCGCCCCTCACCTAAAATTATTCCCCTTGTTATTGACCCTTCAACTAAGGAGAACTGATTCCCTCCCACCCTGCCTGTGCCCTCATCACCTTATACACCTCTAACAGGTCCCCACCTCAGCCTTTTCTGTTTTGAAGAAGACAACACAAACCTACCCAGCCCCTCTTCATAGCTGCAATGCTCCATCCCAGACACCATCCTGGTGAATCTCCTCTGTACCCACTCCAGGGCACTCACATATTACCGATGGTGAGCTGACCAGAACTGCATGCAGTATCCTAACCAGTCATGTACAGCTTCAACATGACCTCCCTGCTCTTATAATTTATGCTACAACTGTTGAAGACAAGCGTCCCATGTGCTGCCTTCATCACCCTATTAACCTGCCCCGCTGTCTTCAGGGATCTGTGAACCAGCTCCCCAAGTTCCCTCTGTTCCTCTCAGCTTCCGAGTGCTCACTATTCAGTGAGTACTCCCTTGCCTTGTTGCTTCTTCTGAAATGCAACAGCTCACACTTATCAGGATTAAATCCCCTATGTCAATTATCTGCTCATCTGCTCAACACCTCTATATCCTCCTGTAAAGTGAGACATTTCTTGTTCAATATTAACCAACCAGCCAATCTTTGTATCATCTGCAAACTTACTTCGCATCAGCACCCCCACCAACCCCCAACATTCTCATCTGTATTATTTACATAAATCACAAACAATAATGGACACAGTACTGATCCAATTGTACACCACTGGATGGCAGCCCCCAGTCACGAGAACAGCGTTTTACCACCACCCTCTGTCTCCTTCTAATTTTGGGCCCATTATGCCAAGTTACCCTGGATCCCATGTGCTTTTACCATCTTGATCTGTCTCCCATATGGGACCTTCTCACAGGGTTTTGCTGAAATTCACAATTCACATGTCAATTGAAAATAATTCAAAATAGACTGAAATAAATAATCACATTTCAAAATATCTTTTGGATATGCTTTTGTCAGAGACTTCTTTGAAACAAACTTTACATCCTTAGAATTCAGGTTTTTTTCAGCTTTTGATTATCATCATGGTACACAATGTTTTCAATGTCAGGTGTAAGATCATGTATTATCTCAATCACATAAGAAACTAATTAATGGAAATATATTTGAGCATCCTGATGCAAATATTGTTGAAGCATTTATTTGCTGGAATTCAAGTAATAGAAATCTTTTCAAATTAATTTCTCATTTTCCTTCTCAGCATGTTAATTCTGTAAATTTTTTTCCATCATGATTTTCAATCCATTTTTAATTTCAATCAGATTATCGATAAAAATAAACTAATTCTTTGAGTATAAAATGTTTTAAAGTAAGCTATCAATTTTTTTCTTCTGTAATTACTGGATCAAAATAAACTAAACCTGAGTGAGGATCTTAAAGAAAAGAGTCTCACATTGTTCGCGATGTTTGAGAAGATTTGAAACTCAGGTTGATGATAAGTATGTAACAGGTACCCAACAAACACAATCCACCAATTCCTCAAAAACAAACCCAAACAAGCTGACACGACGCAACGAAACACTATCGCCACATTACCTTACATCAATGACTTATCAGAAATGACTTCCAAACTACCCAGACCCCTTGGCATCATGGTAGCCCATAAACACACTTAAACAGTGACTAATGAACCTAAAGGATCTATTAGATATGACCAGCAAAGCTAATGTCATTTACAAGATACAATGCAAGAATTGTAAAAAACACTACATTGGACAAACAAGCAGGAAACGTGCCACCAGGATGCATGAACACCAACTGGCCACCAAAAGATACAACCCACTATCACTCGTTTCCATACATACAGACAAAGAAGGATACCACTTTGACTGGGACAACAGTCAAGATAGGTGAAAAAAGATATGCATGAGAATTCTTAGAGGCATGGCATTCTAACCAGAAGTCCATCAATAAACACATTGACTTAGGTCCCATCCTCCTTCCCTTGAAAAAAAACTGGAAATGACATCACCGACCTGAAGAAAAAAACCTGTAAATAGAGAGGCGGGACATACCACCAACGCTTCACCAGAGACTCTCACTGATGATGTTACCTCGTCATGGTGACCTTCCAGTCAGTGAGCTAACTTACATACTTCGTCTCACATTGTATTAGTCACACCATCAAAATATGTTAACAACTGATAATAAAATATTTAAAATGAAGCATGTTCAATTATACTTGTAATCATTCCAAAATCCACGTTTCTTATGTCTTGTGAACATTTTAATAATAAATTCTTACCACATTCTATGAATGTTTTCTGAAGTTTCAATCCTACAAAGATACAAAAATATTTTCATGAGTATTAGGAAAAATAATTTACTAATTTTAGGTATTTGATTAATAAACTGTGTTGTGCTTCATGTACTGTGTAAATGGTTTGTGTAACAAGGAGGATGAAGTGGGAAATGGAAAACTGAATTTAAACATCAGAAATTTTCTCAAACTGGTTGAAGAAACGTGGGGAAAAGAATATCCTGATAAAAAGAAAATATCACTCCTGACCGATTGTAGCTCAATTATTTTTAAATATACAAAGAAACATGAGCTGCAATAAAAATGTGACAGAAAGAAATCAGAGTGTGTACCCTTCACTTGAGGGTAATGTTTCTGAAAATGATACTGAGGCACCAGATGACAAAATGTCACCAGAACTGGGAGTCAGAAGGGAGTCAGAAGGGGATAACAGATGCGAATTTGCATGTTAAGGAGATTGTGTCTTTGTGGTAAAATGAAAATTTCACATTTTAAACACCCATCAGGTCCTTACAATAAAAAAGATAAGAGAACATAAAGATCAGGAAACAGCCAATGAAATCCATGAATTGTCTTGATCAATCCTTATGTTGAAAGATTGTAGAAAAATGTCACATCAAAAGATTTAAACCAAAATCCAACATACAGACCTGATGTGACACACCTCATCAAGAATTAAAAGAGCAATGAAATCAATGAGCTGCCAGCTAACATTAGAAACAACTCCTTGTCATTGTTGATGCCTACTCAGGGTCATGGGTTCCTGCCTTAGTCTCAGGAAACTGAACAGGCTGATTCCTGACCCATAGATCTTCGGGCATGAGGCAGGACATCGCAGGGGTTATCAGGATTTTTAAAAAAAATTAGGTCTCTAAGCATGATGAAGTTTGATGAGGTCCTCCAGAGGAGGTGGTTCAGCAAATTTAAAGCAGGGTGGGACCATGTGTTGTGAGAGAGATGCAAAGTGATTTCAAGAGGATCTGGACAGGCTTAGTGAGTGGGGAAGAACATGGTCAATGGAACATAATGTGGAAGATGTGAGGATTCCTATCCTCTGACCTGCTTTTGCAGCCACATTAGTTACATGGCTATTCCAGTTCAATTTGTCAGAAATACAAGTCCCAGTATGGTGATAGTGGAGAAGGCAGTGGTGGCAACTGACTGTTGAGGAGCAATGTTTTGATTATCTCTTGTTGGAGATGGTCATAGCCCAGAACCTGTATGGTATGAATGTTACTTGTCACTTGTCAGCTCCATCTTGGATATTGCCCATGTTCTGCTGCATTTGTACATGGCTGCTTCAGTAACTGGGGAGCTGCGAATGGTGCTGAACACTCAATAATCTTCAGTGAACATCCCTCTATTGTTAGGTCAGAAGTGGGAAAGTAATTGATAAAGCAGCTGAAATTGTTGGGCTAAGAAATACTCCCCTGACGAACACTTCCAGTGATGTCCTGAAGCTGAGGTGACTGACCTCCAACAATCACAACCATCTTCCTTTGTGCCTTGTCTGACTCCAACCTGCAGAGGGACTTTCCCAACTCTTACTGCTTTCAGTTCTGTTTAAATTCCTTGGTCAAATGTGGCCTTGATGTGAAGGGCTGTCACTCTCACATCTCCTCTGGAATTCATACCTTTTGTCCATGTTTGAAATGAGGCTGGAATGAGGTCAGGAGCTGGGTGGCTCTGGTGGAACCAAACTGGGTGTCAATCAGCAGGTTATTGCTGAACAGGTACTGCTTGACAGTACTGTTAATGACACCTTCCATCATTTTACTGATCTGTCTCCGTTCTTGGAGAAAAATACAGTTGTTACATTCCTAAAGTCAACTTTCAATTCCTCTTCCTCCCAAATCCATAGGATAAGAACACGGAGTCCTGACGTGATCAAAACTCTGCCAACTTTGAAGACCTCAGCTCGAATATGATCAGGAATGTCAGCTTTCCCTTGGCTTTCATCCATTTCATTAATTATTACCTCTCCCCCCTGATGATGCTTCACTGATGGATTCTGCCTCATGATACTGAGGGATAGACTGAAGGGGTTTACCATGAAGAGTGATGTTGACAGTGTGAGTTCAATTCCTGGACAGGCTGAGGTTACCATGAAGGTTCCAGTTTCTCAACCTCACTCCTTGTCTGAGCTGAGGTGACCCTCAGGTTAAACCACCACCAGTCTTTTCTCTCTCTGGTGACAGAGCAGCTCTATGGTCCACTAATACTATGGTGACTCTGCCTTTTACTATCAGCTTCTATTGTGCATTCCTGGTTGAGGAGTAACTCATTTCCCGCTGTGTTCCATTGTGTCAGTGCTTGTGTTGGGAATGTCCTGCCCAGAAAATATAGGGCACATTGATGATGGGTGGTCATTCTGGTTTTAATCAATTTCAATATTTCCTCAATACAGGGAAAACTCGAACAGGAATTAAAATCAAAAATCACACAACGCCAGGTTATAGTCCAACAGGTTTGTTTGAAATCTCGAGCTTTCAGAGCTCCCATTCCTTCCTCAGGCAGCGAGTGAGAGAGAGTACATCAGATACAGGATTTAACGTTAAAGTTCAAGGGGTCATACAATTTATGTGAATGTATTGAATAAACCTAGATGATAACTCTTTATGAGTTAGAGTGGATCTGCAGGTGTCAATTGATTAATATGTAAATCCCTGCCCCAAAATAACTTTAGGTTTTATCAGAATAAAGGTGACACCTTCGGTCAGACAATGCATTTTAGGTGTGACACTGTGTTTCAAGTCTGTTTGTATCTCACCCTGGAGCCAGACGGGTTTTATTTCCAAAGTAGGAGTTTATAAATTGCCACATTAACTGAGTGTCCACAGATTGTGCACTTTTTGAACAAAACAGAATGTATCTGCAAATTCAAAGCTACAAATGCACACTCACCCCATTGATTTATAAATTCCCATATTGCAAATAAAACCCGTCTGGCTTCAGGATGAGATACAAATAGATTTGAAACATGGCATCACACCTAAAATGCATTGTCTGACCAAAGGTGTCATCTCTGTTCTGATAAAACCGGAAGTTATCTTGGGGCAGGGATTTACATATTAATCAATCGAAACCTGCTCCTCCATTCTAACTGATTAAAGAGTTTAATAGCAGTCTGCTTTTGTTCAATACATGCGTGTATATTGCAAGACCCTTTGATCTTTTACTATACATCCTGTGTCCGATGTATTCTCCCTCACGAGCTGCCTGAGGAAAGAACAGGGGCTCTGTTGGACCTGGTGTCATGTGATTTTTGACTTTGTCCACCTGAGTCCAACACTGGCTCCTCCACATCATGAATTAAAATGACAGCAGGGAAGGTATAAGTACTGAGTGAGGCCTGTCTTTTTCTGGGGAATCTGGAACATTCTTTGTTCGAGTCCGACTCAGGTCCCCTTCCACAACTCTTTCTTCGGTTTGTTAATAACTGCATTGGTGCCATTTCTTGACCTGGTCCAGCACTGGAAACAGTCAGCAACTTTGCCTCCAATTTCCATCTTTCTCTCACCTTCATCTGACAATCTCTGATTCTTCTCTTCCCTTCCCTTCCTTGTCTTCTCCATCTCCATTTCTGGGATTATCCTGTTTACTAATATCTATCACAAGTTCACAGATTTACACATCTACCTTGAAAGCACAACCTCTCACCCTGCTTTCTGGAAGAATTCCATTTCATATTCCCAGTTTCCCTATCACATCTGTACAGATGATGACATCTTCCATTATGGGGCATCCAAAGTGTCTTACTTTTCCCTCAACTGAGGATCAACCGCATCTCCACTGAGCTAACAAGGGCCCTTCACAGTGTCTAACCCATTTCACTCATTTCTACATTGTCTCCTTCCCCTCCCTCCCAGACTACCACCAGGTTGCACTGTGTCCTCATGATCCATTCCATGAGCCTCTGTATTCAAAGATCTTCCTCCACTATTTCCACCAGCTCCAACATGATGTCACGACCAAACGCGTCTTCCCTTTGACTCCCTGATCTGCATCCTAAAGGGATTGTTCTCTCCCTGGTCCACTCTGTTATCATCCCCAATACCTTGACTGTCTCCCATGGTTTCTCATACGTGTAACATCTCTCTTTCTACGTCTCCTTTCCTCACTATCCAAGGTACCAAAAACTCCTTCCAGGTGAAGCAGCTACTCCCCTGAACGTTTTTTAACCCAGTCTACTGTATTCATTGATCTCAGTCCATCACCTCCACACTGGGAGAGTGGGTACCTGCTGAGCAGAGTACCTCTGCTCAGTCCACAAGCACGACCCTGAGATTTCAACAGGTTGTCATTGAGAGACTCCATCATCCTCTCATTGCTCACATTCCTGCCCTAGGCCTAATGATGTTACCAGTGAAGCCCAAAACAACGGGAAAAACAGCACCTCATTTTCCATTTAGGCACCTGACAGCTCCTGCACTGAACACTGAGTTTAACGATCCAATCAGGAACTGTCTTCCATTGAGGATATTGTTCCTCCAGTGGCTGTATTATGGTTTCATGTATTTGCTTTCAGTCAGAGCTGACTCTAATTCTCCCATGAACATCTCCCCTGGTTTGTCTTTCACTCTAACCATCATCATTCCTCTTCTCTGTTCTGTGACACCTTGGATGTTGAATCCCTGTCACGCTCTAACATTTCTCCAACCTTCCCTTTTGTTGCATCAACACTTCCCAATTTTTAAACAGCATAAAAACCTTCACATTTCCACCTCTGTTCAGTTCCAAACAACTCGAAACACTAACTCTGTGTTTCTCTCCTCAGCTGCTGTCAGAGTTGTTGAGATTTTCCAGCACCGTGGGTTTTATCTTCCAGCTGAAACAGTGAAATGCTGCTCCATTTGTTGGTGCTGTCCTGGATTATTTCTGTTTCACATTTGCTCAAAATAATGTTACGCTTATTCACAAGGACAATGTAATAATTTAATATTCAACAGGAGCATCTGATTAAGAATTATTAAAGGAGCGTTTCCTATTCGGCTGGAGACTGGGAATCACATTTATTCCTTTGTTCTTCATGTCAATGTGACCAGGTCTTCACACCACCATTCCCCAAACATTTAACACTGAAACACACACATTGTACTGGAGTAATGCTGTGATCCTGAAATTCCACTGGGTTGTTTATGTCTCACAGCTTAACTGACAGAGACTGGGAAATCCCCCGTGGATTTCCAGGCTTGTACCTTCATTGTCCTTAGTCAGTGTTACACTGAGACTGTACCTTTAATGAGTCGATGGTGTTTCACACTCCAGTAAATCACAGCAGCAATGCCAACAGTTACACAAAGGATGGTCACGAGCAATGGTGCCAGCCAGTCAGGGGCACCAGGGAAGATCTTATCTGTAAAGTCAATGCCACAGAGTTAGACAACTGTATTTTCTGCAGCATGTGCATTATTATTACAAAATCTTTATTCTTTGTGACTGTGCATGAGATGTGCAGAGTCCTTCCAGGAATCTCCTGATATAATATCAGTGGGATCCACTGGGATATCCAGGAACACCAACACTGAAGTTATTAAATAACGAATTGAGGGTGGAGCCCCTGCTCATTTCAATCACTGCTACTGATGATTGTTATAGGTTGCTCTATAAGGGCAAGGAATTTAACATTGACATTAGCATAACATGTGAAAATCAAATCGGCAGTACAGTGGCTCAGTGGTTAGCACTGCTGCCTTACAGCGCCAGGAACCCAGCTTTGAATTCAGTCTCGGGTGACTCTTTGTGTGGAGTTTGCACATTCTCCCCATGTCTGCATAGGTTTCCTTCTGGGACTCCAGTTTCCTCCCACAATCCAAAGGTGAATTAGGTGATTTGGCCATGCTAAATTTCCCACAATGTTCAGGGATGTGTAGGTCAGATGCATTAGTCAGGGGTAAATGTAGAAAAATAGGGTCAGGGAATGGGTCTGGGTGGGTTACTCTTCGGAGGGTCAGTGTGGACTTGTTGGGCCAAATGACCCATTTTCACACTGTAGGGAATCTATGATCTCTGAAAATAAATTATTTTATGAATAAATAATTTAAGTCCATCTCTACATTTGTATTCCAGAACTCGGGCCAACAATCTAACCTAACTTGACCTCACTGTCTGGGAAGGTGTCTCAAAAGTGTCAAACAAAAGCAAAATACTGTGAATGCTGG
>NW_025213932.1:4928-18000 GCF_004010195.1 Chiloscyllium plagiosum | reverse complement strand
TGTTGGTTAGTGTTGGTATCTGTAAGTAGTGCGTTCCCTTTTTCAATGTAGTCTCTTCGATTTAGAATGGCTGTCAAGTGTCCTTTGTCTGCAGGTAGGATAACAATGTTGTTATCTATTTTTAGTCTTTCCAGTGCTTTCCTTTCTTGTGTATTGAGTGTGTCTCCTTCCTTTTTTCTGCTTAATGTTGGTGCGACTACCTGTCTGATGGTTTGTTGGGTTCCTTCTGTGAGTTGGTTGTCTTTTAGTGTTGTTTCTAACGCTGCTAAGAAATCTTTCTTGTCCACATCCTGGCAGTTGTTCTTTAATCCTCTTACTAAGACGGCTTTTTCAGTGTCTGTTAGGGATCAGTCAGATAAGTTTTTTATCTGTGCTTCTGTGTTGTCAGTTTGTGTTTGTCTAGTTTCTTCATTTTTTGTGTTTGTTGCAGTGTAATATCTATGGCTTGTTGTACTGTGTCTGTGCATCAGTGAGTAAAGATTAAAAACTTATCTGACTAATGAACTTGAACGACCCTATACAGATAACAAGCAAAACTAATGTCATTTACAAAATACCGTGCAAGAACTGTAACAAACACTACATTGGGCAAACAGGCAGAAAAGTAACCACCAGGATAAATGAACATCAACTAGCCACAAAACGACATGACCCTCTCTCACTAGTATCCTTACATATGGATAAAAGAGGACACCAGTTCGACTGGGACAACACATCCATCTTAGGACAAGCTAAACAGAGACACGCACGAGAATTCCTAGAAGCTTGGCATTCCAACCGGAACTCTATCAACAAACACATCGAGTTGAGACCCCATCTACCACCCTGAGAAAAAGAAAAGGAAATGACATCACTACAGGAAATGACATCACCAACCCAAAGAAACCCAAACATATGAATAGAAAGTAGGAATCATGCACACTGCTTCGGCTGAGGCCCACTGAAGATATTACCGAGTATGGTGATGGAATGTCTGGAAATGAGCCTCCCAGCTCAGTGAGCAAACCTACATGCAGAACCTCAACCTGAGCTGCAAATCTTCTCAAAACTCAAAATAAATGTTCTTCTCAAGAAATACAAAATAAATCAAGCCACAAGGTGAGAATCAAGCATTTCCCAGCCAAATGCACTTTCAATCGTTGAACCATAGAGTCCCTCTGGTGTGAAAGCAGGCCATCTGCGTCCACTCCAACTCCGTGTAGAGCATTCCACCCAGACCCACCACCTCATCCTCTCCCTGTAACCCTGCATTTCCCACAGTTAATCTCCTGAGACTGCACATCCCTGGATACTATGAGCAATTTAGATTAGCTAATCCATCTAAAAAGTGTACATCTTTGGACTTTAGGAGGAAATTGGAGCACCCAGACAAAACCTGCAGATGCTGGGAGAACATACAAACTTCACACAGTCACCCAAGGGTCCCTGATGCTGTGAGGCCGCAGTGCTAGCCACAGAGCCACCACACACTGTAAACTGTCACAGGCCCTGGGGGAATGGAAATACTGCAGAAAAAAGTAAATGTAGTCCATGTATTGGTTATTGAGTAACACAGTCCTTTCAGCCTATGGATTCTGCACCATCCTATCTACACTGATCCCACATTCCAGCTCTTGGCCCATAGCCTTGAATGTTGTGACATAGTTTTTAAAGGTTGTGAGGATCCCCCTCTCCTGCCCTCCCAGGCAGTGTATCCCAGATTCCCATCATCCTCTGGTGAAAAGGGACTTCCTCAAAGACACCGAAAACCTACCGCCCCTCACCTAAAATTATTCCCCTTGTTATTGACCCTTCAACTAAGGGGAACTGTTTCCCTCCCACCCTGCCTGTGCCCTCATCACCTTATACATCTCTAACAGGTCCCCACCTCAGCCTTTTCTGTTTTGAAGAGGACGACACAAACCTACCCAGCCTCTCTTCATAGCTGCAATGCTCAATCCCAGACACCAACCTGGTGAATCTCCTCTGTACCCACTCCAGGGCACTCACATCCTTCCGATGGTGAGCTGACCAGAACTGCATACAGTATCCTAACCAGTCATGTACAGCTTCAACGTGACCTCCCTGCTCTTACAATTTATGCTACAATTGTTGAAGATAAGTGTCCCATGTGCTGCCTTAATCACCCTATTAACCTGCCCCGCTGTCTTCAGGGATCTGTGAACCAGCTCCCTAAGATCCCTCTGTTCCTCTCAGCTTCCGAGTGCTCACTATTCAGTGAGTACTCCCTTGCCTTGTTGCTTCTTCTGAAATGCAACAGCTCACACTTTTCAGGATTAAATCCCCTCTGCCAATGATCTGCTCATCTGCTCAACACCTCTATATCCTCCTGTAAACTGAAACCTTTCTTCTTCAATATTAACCAATCTTTGTATCATCTGCAAACTTACTTCGCATCAGCACCCCCACAAACCCCCAACATTCTCATCTGTATTATTTACATAAATCACAAACAATAATGGACACAGTACTGACCCAGTTGTACACCACTGGACAGCAGCCCCCAGTCACGTGAACAGCCTTCTATCATCACCCTTTCTCTCCTCCAACTAATTTTGGGTCCATTATGCCAAGTTACCCTGGATCCCATGTGCTTTTACCATCTTGATCTGTCTTCCTTGTCAAAAGTTTTGCTGAAATCCACAATTGACATGTCAATTGAAAATAAATTGAAACAGATTGAAATAAATAATCACATTTCAAAATATCTTTTGGATATACTTTGTTTCAAAGAAATCTCTGACAAAACTTTACATCCTTAGAATTCAGTTTGTTCCGATATTGATTGTGATCAGGGTACACTATGTTTTCAATCTCAGATGTAGGTTCATGTATTACCTCAATCACACAAGATACTCATTATTGGAAATATGTTTGTGCATTCTGATGTAAATATTGTTGAAGCATTTATTTGCTGGAATTCAAATAATAGAAATCTTTTAAAATTAATTTCTCATTTTCCTTTTACACATTAATTCTGTAAATTTTCTTCCATGATCATTTTCAATCCATGTCTAATTTCAATTAATTTATAGATAAAAATAAACTACTCTTTCAGTATAAAACATTTTCAAATAAGTCATAATTGTTTTTCCTGTAATCATTGGGTCAAAATAAACTAAACCTGAGTGAGTATCTTAAAGTGAAGAGCCTCACGTTGTTAGCGATGTTTGAGAAGATTTGAAGCTCAGGTTGATGATAAGTATGTAACGGGTACCCAATAAACACAATCCACTGATTCCTCAGAAACAAACCCAAACTAGCAGACACGATGCAATCAAAATCTATCGCTACATTACCTCACATCAAAGACATACCAGAAATGACTTCCAGACTACTCAGACCCCTTGGCATCATGGTAACCCACAAACCTACCAAAACACTTAAGCAGCAACTAATGAACCTAAAGGATCCATTAGATACCGCCAGCAAAGCTAATGTCATTTACAAGATACCATGCAAGAACTGTAAAAACACTACATAGGACAAACTAGCAGGAAACTTGCCACCAGGATACATGAACACCAACTGGCCACCAAAAGACACAACCTCTATCATTAGTTTCCATACATACTGACAAAGAAGGATACCACTTTGACTGGGACAACACACACATCCTAGGACAGGCAAAACAAAGACACGCACGAGAATTCTTAGAGGCATGGCATTCTAACCAGAACTCCATCAATAAACACATTGACTGAGGTCCCATCCACCTTCCCTTGAAAAAAAGAACCGGAAATGACATCACCCACCTTAAGAAACCAAGAGCTATAAATAGAGGCGGGACATACCACCAGCGCTTCACCAGAGACTCTCACTGATGATGTTACCTAGTCATGGTGACAGAACGTCTGAAAACAAACCTTCCAGCTCAGTGAGCTAACTTACATACTTAGTCTCACATTGTATTAGTCACATCATCGAAATATGTTAACAACTGATAATCAAAGGTTTAAAATGTAACATGTTCAATTATACTTGTAATCATTCCAAAATCCACGTTTCTTATGTCTTGTGAACATTTTAATAATAAATTCTTACCACATTCTATGAATGTTTTCTGAAGTTTTAGTCCTACAAAGATACAAAAAATATTATCATGAGTATTTGGAAAAATAATTTAATTTACTATCTTTCAGTATTTGATTAATAAACTGTGTTGTGCCTCATGTACTGTTGGGGTTTTACTGTGTAGATGGTTTGTGTAACACGGAGGATGAAGTGGGAGATGGAAAACTGAATTTAAACATCAGAAATTTTCTCAAACTGGTTGAAGAAATGTGGGAAAAGAATATCCTGATAAAAAAGAAAATATCGCTCCTGAGCCATTGTAGCTCAATTAGTTTTATATATACTAAAAAACCTGAGCTTCAATAAAAATGTAACAGAAATAAATCAGTGTGTGTGTCATTCACTCGAGGGGAATGTTTCTGAACATGACACTGAGGCACCAGGTGACAAAATGTCACCAGAACTGGGAGTCGTAGGGGAGTCAGAGGATAACAGATGCGATTTTGCACATTAAGATTTGAAATTTTCATTTTACCACAAAGATACAAACTCCTTAAATAACCATCAGGTCCTTTCAAAAAAAGATAAGAGAACGTAAAGATCAGGAAATGGCACATAAAATCCATGAATTGTCTTGATTCCTGATTCAATACAGGGAGAACTGTAACAGGAATGTCATGAATTAAAATTTTTAAATCACACAACGCCAGGTTAGAGTGCAATAGGTTTATTTGAAACCACAAGCTTTCAGAGCCCCCACTCCTTCCTCAGGCAGCTAATGAGAGAGAATACATGGGACACAGGATTTATAGTAAAAAATCAAAGGGTCAGACAAATTATGTGAATGTATTGAACAAACCTAGATGGCTATTAACTCTTTAATCCATTAGAGTGGATCTGCAGGTTTCGATTAATTAATATGTAAATCCCTGCCTCAAGATAACTTTCGGCTTTATCAGAATAAAGGTGACACCTTCGGTCAGACAATGCATTTTAGGTGTGATGCCACGTTTCAAGTCTTTCAAGGTTTTATTCCCAAAGTAGGAATTTATAAAGTGCCACATTAACCGAGTGTCTATAGATTGTGCACTTTTTGAACAAAACAAAACAAATGCAAAGCTGCAAATGCACACTCACCCCATTGATTTATAAATTCCCACTTTGGGAATAAAACCCGTCTGGCTTCAGGATGAGATACAAATAGATTTGAAACATGGCATCACACCTAAAATGCATTATCTGACCAAAGGTGTCACCTCTGTTCTGATAAAACCAGAGGTTAGCTTGGGGCAGGGATTTACATATTAATCAATCGAAACCTGCACCTCCATTCTAACTGATTAAAGACTTAAAAAAAGCAAGATGGCTATTAATACATTCATATAAATTGTACAAACCATTGACCTTTAATTATAAATTCTGTGTCCAATGTATTCTCTCTCACGAGCTTCCTGAGGAAGGAGCAGCAGCAGGAGCTCTGAAAGCTTGTGGTTTCAAATAAACCTGTTGGACTATAACCTGGTGTTGTGCGATTTTTGACTTTGTCCATTCCAGTTAAAACACTGGCGCCACCACATCGTGAATTAAAATGACAGCAGGGAAGGTATAAGTACTGAGTGAGGCCTGTCTTTTTCTGGGGAATCTGGAACATTCTTTGTTCCAGTCCAACTCAGGCCCCCCTTCCACAACTCTTTCTCCGGTTTGTCAATAACTGTATTGGTGCCATTTCTTGCCCTGGTCCAGCACTGGAAACAGTCATCAATTTTGCCTCCAATTTCCACCTTTCCCTCACCTTCATCTGACAATCTCTGATTCTTCCCTTCTCTTCCTTGACTTCTCCATCTCCATTTCTGGGATTATCCTGTTTACTAATATCTATCACAAGTTCACAGATTCACACATCTACCTTGAATAGATAACCTCTCACCCTGCTTCCAGTTTCCCTATCACATCTGTATATGACACCTTCCACTCTGGTGCATCCAAAATGTCTTACTTTTCCCTCAACCAAGGATCAACCCCCTCCCCACAGAGATAACAGGGCCGTCACATTGTCTAACCCATTTCAGACATTTCTACACTGTCCCCTTCCTTTCCCTCCCAGAATAACAACAGGTTGCACTGTGTCCTCATGATCCACTCCAAAGATTCAAGGATCTTCCTCCGTCATTTCCACCAGCTCCACGACCAAACAACCAAACACATCTCCCCCTTGACTCCCTGATCTGCATCCTAAAGAGATTGTTCTCTCCCTGGTCCACTCTGTTAACATCCCCAATACCTTGTCTCTCTCCCATGGTTTCTCATACGTGTAACATCTCCCTTTCTACCTCTTCTTTCCTCACTATCCAAGGTACCAAATATTTCTTCCAGGTGAAGCAGCTATTCCCCTGAACATCTTTTAACCCAGTCTACTGTAATCACTGATCTCAGTCCATCACCTCCACACTGGGAGACTGTGTACCTGCTTAGCAGAGTACTTCTGCTCAGTTCACAAGCATGACCCTGAAATTTCGGCTGTTTGTCATTTCAAAACCCCACTATCCTCTCACACTCACGTTCCTGCCCTAGGCCTGACACTGTTTCCAGTGAAGCCCAACACAAATGGGAAAACAGCACCTCATTTTCCATTTAGGCACCTGACAGCTCCTGCACTGAACACTGAGTCTAACAATCCAATCAGGAACTCTGTCTTCCATTGAGGATATTGTTCCTCCAGTGGCTGTATTATGTTCTCATGTATTTGCTTTCAGTCAGAGCTGATTCTAATTCTCCCATGAACACCTCCCCTGGTTTGTTTTTTTCACTTTGAGAGTGTGGTGCTGAAAAAGCACAGCAGCTCAGGCAGCATCCAAGCCGCAGGAGAATTGATGCTTCATCAGGAAATTATCATTCCTCTGTTCTGTGACACGTTGGATGTTGAATCCCTGTCAGCCTCTAACATTTCTCCAACCTTCCCTTTTGTTGCATTAACACTTCCCAATTTTTAAACAGCATAAAACCTTCACATTTCCACCGCTGTTCAGATCCAAACAACTCGAAACACTAACTCTGTGTTTCTCTCCACAGCTGCTGTCGGAGTTGTTGAGTTTTTCCAGCACCGTGGGTTTTATCTTCCAGCTGAAACAGTGATCCAAACAACTCGAAACACTAACTCTGTGTTTCTCTCCACAGCTGCTGTCGGAGTTGTTGAGTTTTTCCAGCACCGTGGGTTTTATCTTCCAGCTGAAACAGTGAAATGCTGCTCCATTTGTTGGTGCTGTCCTGGATTATTTCTGTTTCACATTTGCTCAAAATAATGTTACGCTTATTTACAAGGACAATGTAATAATTTAATATTCAACAGGAGCATCTGATTAAGAATTATTAAAGGAACGTTTCCTATTCGGCTGGAGACGGGAATCACATTTATTCCTTTGTTCTTCATGTCAATGTGACCAGGTCTTCACACCACCATTCCCCAAACATTTAACACTGAAACACACACATTGTACTGGAGAAATGCTGTGACCCTGAAATTCCACTGGATTGTTTATGTCTCACAGATTAATTGACAGAGACTGGGAAATCCCCCGTGGATTTCCAGGCTTGTATCTTCATTGTCCTTAGTCAGTGTTACACTGAGACTGTACCTTTAATGTGTCGATGGTGTTTCACACTCCAGTAAATCACAGCAGCAATGCCAACAGTTACACAAAGGATGGTCACGGGCAATGGTGCCAGCCAGTCAGGGGCACCAGGGAAGATTTCATCTGTAAAGTCAATGCCACGGAGTTAGACAACTGGATTTTCTGCAGCATGTGCATGAGTATTACAAATACTTTACTCATTGTGACTGTGCATGAGATGTGCAGAGTCCTTCCAAGAATCTCCTGATATAACATCAAATACCCAGAAACACCAACACTGAACTTATTAATTAATCAAGTGAGGGTGGAGCCCCTGCTCAATTTAATCACTGCTACTGATGATAAGTTTGATTCCTTACAATGTGGAAGCAGGCCCTTCGGCCCAAGCAGTCCACGCCGACCCTCTGAAGAGCAACCCACTCAGAACCACCTCCCTCCTAACACTAACACTGGTGGGCAATTTAGCATGGCCAATTCACCTGACCTGCACATCTTTGGACTGTGGGAGGAAACCAGAGCACCCGGAAGAAACCCACGCAGACACGTGGAGAATGTGCAAACTCCACACAGACAGTCACTCGAGGCTGGAATCAAACCTGGGACCCTGGTGCTGTGAGGCAGCAGTGCTAACCACTGAGCCACCATGCTGCCTGCCCAATGATTATTATGCTTCTCTCTATAAGGGCAAGGAATTTAACATTGGCACTGGCATAATATGTGAAAATCAAATGGGCAGCATGGTGGCTCAGTGGTTAGCACTGCTGCCTCACAGCACCAGGGACCTGGGTTTGATTCCCACCTCAGGTGACTATCTGTGTGGAGTTTGCACATTCTCCCTGTGTCTGTGTGGGTTTCCTCTGGCTGCTCCCGTTTTCTCCTACAGTCCAAAGATGAATTAGGTGAATTGGCCATGTTAATTTCCCACAGTGTTCAGGGATGTGTAGGTTAGGTGCATTAGTCAGGGGGAAATGTAGAGTAATACGGTAGGACAATGGGCCTGGGTGGGTTACTCTTCGGAGGGTCAGTGTGGACTTGTTGGGCCGATTGGCTATTTTCCACTCGGTAGGGATTCTATGATCTCTGAAAATAAATTATTATCAATAAATAATTTAAGTTCCACCTCTAAGTTTGCATTCCAGAACTCGTAGGACCAATAATCTGACCTGACTTGACCTCTCTGTCTGGGAAGGTGCCTCAAAAGTGTCAAACAAAAGCAAAATACTGTGAATGCTGGAAATCTGAAACAAAGAAGCACAGAAAGTGCTGGAGAAACTCAGCCAATGTGTCAGCATCTATGGAGAGAGGAACTCCACAGACACTGCCAGAACTGTGAGGCTTTTCCAGCATTTCCTGTGTTTATCTCAAATGTGTCCTGAGCCACATTTAATTTGTGAGTCCATCCCCTGATGCTATGAATTCTGATGGAGTCAGCAGCAGAGATCAGGGGCTGGTATATTACAGCACTGACAGAGACACATAAGGCAGCTGGCAAATTCTGGGGGGTTCTAATTTTGTATATTATCCTTTCCAAGCTACATTTAACAAATTCTAAAGTGCTTCACAAAGCAATTATCTGATAATAATGAATAATAGGTCAAATGTAGAGATATTAGGAAGAATTTTTTTCCTGATTGACCAAAGGAAGCCAATGTCAAACAACATCTTGATTTTAAAATTCTTATCTTTGTATACAAGTTTCTCCATGCCCTTGCCTTCACTATCCCTTCCACCCCCAAACCCTCCAAGGCATCTCTGCTTGTTAATATTGGCCCCCACACCCAACCCCAGCTTTAAATGCTCCACATTAGTGGCAACACCTTATGTTGCCAAGGGCCCAGGCTTGAGAAACCATTTCTTAAACCTCTCTCTTTAACCAAGCATTTAGTCCTCTGATTTAGTATCTCCTACTGTGGCGAAATGGCTTATTTTCCTATACAGAAGGAATGGATTACCGTGTGAGGGCTCCTTGGAGACAGTTAAACACACAATGTGATCTATGGTAGATTTTAAATCACCTTTAACTTACTTGATTACATATTCTCATTTACAAACCTGATATCCTGATAGGGGCTTCTCGTGCAATTCCCAAATCTTTATTCTGCACAACACACTTAAACCTTTTTGTTGATTGTTTTGTAACGGCGATGATGCTCTGGACATTGACAAGACCGTCAGAGTCCTGCTCATAACTTCGTTCAGTTTGTGATAAAATAAGTCCATCTTCACTGATCCACTGTATTTCTGGCCTTGGGAACCATCCACTGGATTTACACACAACCTGGATTCCATTTTCACGATATTCCTTCATCTGGATCCAGGGCTGATGGCCCAAACCTGGAATCAACAGAGAAATAGCAAACATTAGGAACACGTGCTGTAGTTTGTTGGAACTGCTCATTTCATGTTATTGACAGATATCTAATCATTGCTTTTCACTGACTTTAATTAGATTATGAACTACACTTTATCTCAGAATATGTTCAGATAGAGCTGTGATGAAACAACATTTGTTATAAATCAGATAACATTCATTCCTTGAAAACTGAATCGCAGGTAGATAGGATAGTGAGGAAGGTGTTTGGTATGTTTGCCTCATTAGTCAGTGCATTGAGTATAGGAGTTGGGAGGTCATGGTGCGGCTGTCCAGGACAAAGGTTAGGCCACTTCTGGAATATTGTGTGCAATTCTGGCTTCCCTGCTATAGGAAGGAATTTGTAAAATTGAGAGTTCAGAAAATATTTGAGGATGTTGCCAGGATTGGCCGGTTTGAATAATAGAGAGAGGCTGAACAGGCTGAGGCTGTTTTCCCTGGAGCGTCAGAGGCTGAGGGATGACCTTATAAAGGTTTACAAGATCATGAGGGGCGTGGATAAATAGACATGGTCTTTTCCCTGGGCTGGGGGAGTCAAAAACTAGAGAGCTAAGTTTTAAGGTGAGAGGGGAAAGATTTAAAAGGAACCTGTGGGGCAATATTTTCACGCAGAGGGTGTGCGTGCATATGGAATGAGCTGCCAGTTGAAATGGTGGAGACTGGTACAATTATTTTGTAAATGACAATTGGTTTTGCTTGTTGTCAGCGTAGGATCTTTCAAGTTCATTAGCTGCTGTTTTAATGTGTTGATGGGTTTGTGGGTTTGTTAGGTACATTAGTCAGGGGTAAATGTAGAGAAATGGGTCTGGATAGGTTACTCTTCAGAGGGTTGGTGTGGACTTGTTGGGCCAAAGGGCCTGTTTCCACACTGTAGGGAATCTGATCTAATCTAATAAACAATCTTTGGGTGGTCAGAATATTGGGGATGAACATCACAGTGGGGTTGAACAGTCCTGTATGGGTTTAACAAAACACCTTGACCTTGTATTCTTCATTTTATAAAGCCTGTGTAAAGCTCAGGTTTCAGTATGAATTGCTTTACAAAAGTACCTATGACAGATAATCTCACATAATTTGGCCCTTCATGTGCAACCAGCCCTGCTTCTTTGAAACTGGTTCCTGTGCAACAGCTGGACAGCAAGATCTCAAAGATCTAACTCTCACAACCATGACAAATAACAATACCCATGGACAAATGAGAATATCTAGAACTGGAATTGAGATGGAGATAGTCTATTTCCATGCCTTATTTCATATTTATGTATAACAAATGTTAATTTAATTGTTGAATGTTAAAATATTAAATAATTTAAACCGAGCTTTAGAAGACAGAAATGTTCCTGAAGTGTACAAACTTGCGACATTCAGTCTGACTGCAGTTTCTTCAGAAAAGATTCCGCTATCAACTAGACATCTGTATTCTCCTCCATCAAAAATCGTTGTATTCTTTACTTGAAGAGAAATGGCTCCTTTGGTCAGTTCATTTTTGAACAGTTCAGTCCTCCCTCTGTATTTCCTGTGCTGAGCAGTGACATCATCTTCCCCATGGCTGTATACGTGAACTGGGGAATCAAGGCCTGATTTAAACCACTGCACCAACATGTTGCTGGCAGATATATCTGGCACAAGCTGACATTCCAACAGAGCATCTTCACCTACAGTAGCTTCAATAGGTTTACCAGGTCCAACAACAAGGAATTGACCTAGTGAACAACAACAATAAAACATAAAATTCTGTACTCAGAACAAAATTACATTGAAAACAGCTGATTTTCTAAAATATAAACTGCCCTACAATATAAAATTCTTTCAGAACTGCATTTGTGAATGAATTTGAATTCATTAAGTTTTCGATTCTGATTTTAAACCATCAAGCAGTAGTTAATTTGGAATATTTCTGCGGAATGTTTTAATTTGTAACTTTTACGGCACAGTGGCTCAGTGGTTAGCACTGCTGCCTCACAGCACCAGGGACCCAGGTTCAATTCTAGCCTTGGGCAACTGTCTGCGTGGAGTTTGCACATTCTCCCTGTGTCTCTGGTTTCCTCCCACAATCCAAAGATGTGCAAGTTAGGTGGATTGGCCATGTTAAATTGCCAAAGTGTTCAGGGATGTGTAGGTTAGGTGCATTAATCAGGGGTAAATGTAGGATATTAGGGTGGGGGAAATGGGTCTAGGTGGCTTACTCTTTGGAGTGGCAGTGTGGACCTGTTGGGCCAAAGGGCCTGTTTCCACACTGTAGGGATTCTATGATTCTATTCTATGACCTTATATATTTACATGTCAATATTCCATGTAAAGTCCCATGTCATGATTCCTGTCAAGATTAATAACCTTGAAGAAAAATCCACAAATTATCTCAAAAGAACAAACAAATGGATAAGATTTTACATTTTAACTCATTACTGCAGCAATCAAAGTTAAAACTTACATCAATAAGAACTAATGCAACAGGAACTTAAGGCAGCCATTCGGCGGCTCAACTATTTCACTAGATCATGGAATATATTCGACATCAATACCTCTTTCCCACAACATCAGCATATCCCATGATTCCTTTTGTCATGAACCTGCTCCTTTTTTTCAGAGCTGCTCCTTTTTTTCAGAGCTGGTCCTTTTTCTCAGAACTGGTCCTTTTTCCCAGAACTGGTCCTTTTTCCCAGAACTGGTCCTTTTTCTCAGAACTAGTCCTTTTCTCAGAGCTGGTCCTTGATTTTCTCAAAGTTACTGCGGCCTTCATTTTTTTCATTTTGTGAAATAGCCCAGGTTCCAGAGGGTCTGAGTTGGTGAAGGGTGAATGACTTAACGGAGCCCTTTTTGTTTACCTTGAAACAGATAATACCTTCGGCTTTCATGTTTTTTTTTGGATTTAGATTAGATTACTTTCAGCGTGGAAACAGGCCCTTCGGCCCAACATGTCCACATCAACCATCCGAACAGCAACCCACCCAGACCCATTCCCCTACATTTACCCCTTCACCTAACACTACGGGCAATTTAGCATGGCCAATTCACCTAACCTGCACATGTGTGGACTGTGGGAGGAAACCGGAGCACC
>NW_025213932.1:0-4909 GCF_004010195.1 Chiloscyllium plagiosum | reverse complement strand
GGGGGGGGGGGGGGGGGGGGTGGTGGCCAGCTGGCTGTGTGCTAACCTTCTTTTGAGGTTAGTGTTGGTTGAGTAAGAGTCACAGTTGAGAGTGGAACTTCTCTTTCTCCTTCTGCCCTTCTGAGTTCGAACTGTAAGTTGCCTGTGCCATGGTGTCCTGTTTGTGCTCAGGGGTGTGTGCACTGGGACTGTTGCAAGTATTTTCGGATCAACATCATTAAGTCCGGTTTGGATAGGATAAGTTATCTGGAATTCTGTTTTCTGTTCTTTGTGTTTAATTCTGTAATTTTGGAAATAATTTTTGTTTGTTTAAAATGTAGCAGTCGAGCCAGCTAACTTACTCTGGGAATATCCACTGTACGCCAAGCGAAACAAATAGCAAAGTTACAGTCCGGGCTGCCTGCTTAAAAATGTTTTGAGGGGTCTGTCCTGGTCCATAACAGAGTGGGGGCTCTTTGTGGGATTTAAGCAGCGAGTGGTAGGTGTGAGTGTCCTTTATTCCGGGTTTTGATTTGGTCAGGTAGACAGAGTTTGGGATGGCAATGGCTCTTTCAGTCACCAAGAGTTTGCTGGGGTTGGGAGAAGTGACCTTGGGGGTATTACAAAAGGTGGTTAAGGCCAAGCGGCTGGAATTGGTAGACAGGCTGGAGTAGAAACTACCCCCACGAAGGATGAGGTGGTGACAGCAATAGCTCAGCATTTAGATTCACTGGAAAAACCACCGGGATCTGTGGAGATGACAAAAAGTGTATGATAATTGAAACAGCTTGAGTTAGAGGCGAGAAAGAAGGAAAGGGCAGCAGAAATGAAACAATTTACATGACGACGAAAAGCAGAAGAGAAAGAAAAAGAGTTTGAACTTCAGAAAAGGCCACTGAGAAAGGAAGGTCAGCTTAAAAGGATGGAGATGAAGGCTGAAGAGAAGTCTAGTGAAGGAGTAGGGCGAACTCATGTGGGAGAGCAGAGAGATAAAACAGTATGGGTAGCAGCTGAAGTGGCTGATGACTATGAATTGGTCCATAAAACACAGTTTGGCTTTCAGAATCAATTTCAGTCCATGAGGTGTAGGAATTGGGACAAAGAGAAATTCTCACGTGTAAAGGGAAAGGTCGATCTCAGTGAAGATCATAAGGATAAAAAGGAAACGCTTGAAGGGGACAGTGAACGTATAAAGCACTGGTATTTCCATTGCAATATAGTGGGCCACATGAAATCACAGTGTTGGTGGCCTCAGAAAAATCCAGATGTAGGAGAATAGGTCAAGCCTGGGAGTTTTGTTGGACTGGTAACAGAAAGCACCGTGGAAGCTAGAAACCTGCCTCAGAGTGTACAAGCTGATCAGAGGGTGTTAAGGAGGAAGTGCCTGATCTGCTTAAAAAAAAAGGTAAAGCTTATTCACATAAGCCTGAAGTAACAGGTAACAGATTACGATATTTAGGGACACAGGATCCTGTCAATCTGTGATGCTGAAGGATGAGGAGATATGTATTCCTGAAGGACTATTGCCAGAAAAGGTAGTAACAGGAATTGACAGTGAGACAAAAAGTGCTCAGTTATGTAAAGTGAGGCGAGAGTGTCCAGAGAACAAAGAACAAAAGAACAAAGAAAATTTACAGCCCAGGAACAGGCCCTTCGACCCTCCAAGCCTGAGCCAATTCAAATGTACTGTCTAAACCTGTCATCCAATCCTAAGCATCTGTATCCCTCTGCGCCCCACTTACTCATGCATCTGTCCAGACACATCTTAAATGAATCTTACCACCTCTGCTGGCAACGCGTTCCAAACACCCACCACCCTCTGTGTGAAGTACTTACCGCGTGTATCCCCCTCAAACTTTTCACCTCTCACCTTGAAAGCGTGACCTCTCGTTATTGAATCCTTCATCCTGGGAAAAAGCTTGTCTCTATCTACCCTGTCTATACCCTTAATGATTCTGTAAACCTCAGTCAGGTCCCCCCGCAATTTCCTTTTTTCTAATGAAAACAAACCTAACCTACTCGACCTCTCTTCACAGCTAGCACCTTCCATACCAGGCAATATCCTCGTAAACCCTCTCTGCACCCTCTCCAAAGCGTCCACATCCTTTTGGTAATGTGGCGACCAGAACTGTACACAGTATTCTAAATGCGGCCTAACCAATGTCTTGTACAATGTTAACATGACTTGCCAGCTCTTATACTCAATACCAACCCAATGAAGGCAAACATACTATATGCCTTCTTGACCACTCTATCCACCTATGCAGCAACCTTCAGGGTACAATGGATCTGCACTCCCAGGTCTCTCTGCCCATCAACTTTTCCCAAGGCTCTTCTATTCATTGTATAATTTGCTCTGGAATTAGTCTTCTCTAAATGCATCACCTCACATTTGTCTGGATTGAAATCCATCTGCCACTTCTCTGCCCAACTCTCCAGTCTGTCAATATCCTCCTGTATTCTTTGACAGTCCCTTATGCTTTCTGCTACTCCACCAATCCTCGTGTCATCTGCAAACTTGCTGATCATACCAACAGTGCCCTCTTCCAGATCATTTATGTATATTACAAACAACAGAGGCCTCAGCACTGACCCCTGTGGAACACAAATGGTCACCTTTCTCCATTTCAAGAAACTCCCTTCAACTACTACTCTCTGTCTCCTGTTGCTCAACAAGCTCTTTATCCACCGAGCTAGAACACCCTGCACACCATGTGACTTCACTTTCTCCATTAGTTTACCATGGAAATCCTTATCAAAAGCCTTACTAAAGTCCATGTATATGACATCAACTTGGTCACTTCCTCGAAGAACTCTATCAAGTTGATAAGGCATGATCTCGCCCTTATAAAACCATGTCGCCTATCACTGATAAGCCCATTTCTTTTCTAAATATAAATAGATCCTATTCCTCAGCACCTTCTCCAGCAACTTGCCCACCACTGACGTCATGTTCACTGGTCTGTAGTTACCTGGAATATCCCTACTACCCTTCTTGTACAGGGGGACAACATGAGCAACCTTCCAGTCCTCCAGCACTTCACCTGTATTTAAGAATACCACAAATATATCTGTCAGGGCCCCAGCTATTTCCTCTTGCACCTCCCTCAGCAACCTGGGATAGATCCCATTCGGTCCTGGGGATTTGTTCACCTTAATAACCTCTAGCCTACCCAACACACTTTCCCTTTTTATGTCAATATGGTCCAGACTAATCAAACTGCTATCTCTAATCTCAAGATTTATCATGTTCCTCTCCACAGTGAACACTGATGCAAAGTAATCATTCAGAATCTCACCCATTCTCTCAGGTTCGGCACACAGCCTTCCTTCATTATCCTTTAGTGAACCAATCCTTTCTCTAATTACCTGCTTGCTTCTTATATAAGAATAAAAGACCTTGGTATTTTCCTTAATTCTGCTCACTAAAGTTATCTCATGACCCCTTTTAGCCCGCTTGATTCGTCGTTTAAGACTTGTCCTACTCTTCCGATATTCCTCCAGGGCCCGTTCTGTTCTTAGCTGCCGAGACCTTATGTACGCTTCCCTTTTTCTCTTGGCTAACCGTACAATTTCTCCTGTCATCCACGGTTCATGAGTTTTGCCATTCCTATCCTTTGCCTTCAACAGGACATGCCTATCCTGCACTATATATCTTTGAAAGCCTCCCACATCTCAAATATGGACTTCCCTTCAAATAGCTGTGTCCAATCCACATTTCCCAGCTCCTGCCTAATTTTGTTATAATTGGCCTTGGCTCAGTTTAGTACTCTTCCCTTAGGACCACTCTCATCTTCATCTACGAGTATTCTAAAATTTACAGAATTGTGGTCACTGTTCCCAAATAAATCCCCCACCACAACTTCTACTACCTGGCCTGGCTCATTCCCCAGTACCAGGTCCAATACGGCCTCTTCCCTCGTCGGACTATTGACATACTGCTATAGAAAACTCTCCTGGATGTTTCCAGAAGAGTGTAGAATTTGTGGTAGGAGTACTGGACAAACTCTCAGCTCCAGGAATACAATTTGTTCTTGCGAATGATATAGCTGATTCACCAGTAGGCGTGCTGCCTACTCTAGTTGAAAAGCCGGTGGAGATGCAGGCAACTGAAACAATGCAGGATGTTTATGCAGGAATCTCCCCTGATTGTGTAGTAACAAGATCACAGCGTCACAAGCTGAAGCAGGAGAGGTCAAAGGGCACAGGTCAGGAAGCTGAAGTACATTAGTAGAGATTGCTTTCGATCAAATAAGTGGTTCAGAACAGGAGCAAATAGGTAAGCATGCAAGTTCCTTTAGCTCTGCTGAGCTCATTGAGTGACAGCAGAAAAGATGAAAATTTAAAGCAGTTGTGTAAAAAGGCATAGACCGTAAAGGAGGAGAAAGTGAGGACTGCAGGTGCTGGAGATATCACAGTCGAGAGTGTGATGCTGGAAAAGCACAGCAGGTCAGGCAGCATCCGAGGAGCAGAAGAATCGATGTTTTGAGCATAAACTCTTCATCAAGAATCAAGAACTTTTGCTCGAAAGGTCGATTCTCTTGTTCCTCGGATGCTGCCTGACCTGCAGTGCATAGACCATGAAATAGTCGGAATGTATCCCTCAAGTTATTACCTGCAAAATGATCTCATAATGTGGAAATGGAGACCATCACATATACAAGCAGATGAGAAATGGGCAGACATTCATCAGATTGTTTTGCCAGTAGGGTATAGAAACCTCAGCGAGTGTCACATGAGTGGTGGCATGGGGGCTCAGTGGTTAGCATTGAAACTCAGTGCCAGGGATCTGGGTTCAATTCCCACCTCAGGTGACTGTCTGTGTGGAGTTTGCACACTCTTTGCACACTCTCCCCATGTCTGCGTGGGTTTCCTCCAACAGTCAGTTGTGGACTCTCCCTCATTATGGGCATTTAAGCGGGCATTGGAT
>NW_025213931.1:33440-37487 GCF_004010195.1 Chiloscyllium plagiosum | reverse complement strand
GCACACCACAACCACTGCTCTAGCTTCATCAACTGTTTTGACACATTCTGAAAAAAGCAACACAATTTGTGACGCATGTCCTGCCCCTCACAAAGCTATTCTGACTATCTCTAATTAAACTGCGATTTTCGAAATAAACATAAATCCTGTCTCTCAGCATCCTCTCGAATAACTTGATCACCACTGACGTTTGACGAACTACACTGTAAATTTCCCTATTCCCTTTCTGGAACAAGGGAAGAGCATTTGCCACCCTCAACTCATCTGGTACTTCTCCAGTGGACAGTGAGGATGCAAAGATCATCGGTAAAGGCACAGTAGTCTCTTCCCCCACTTCCTGTAGTAACCTGGGGCATATCCCACCTGGCCCAGCGGATTTATCGATTTTTTCTGTTTTTTTTCAAAAATTTCAGCACAGCCTCCTTCCGAAAATCAACCAATTCCAGTATTTCCGTCTGTATCAAGCTGTCCTCAAAAACGTCAAGGTCCGTCTCAGTAGTGAATACTGAAGCAAAGTATTCATGAAGGACCTCCCCTACCTTCTCCAACTCCAGGTTAACGTTCCCTCCCCGAACCCTGATCGGCCCTACCCTCACTGTGGACATCCTCTTGTTCCTCACTTAAGTGTAGAACGCCTTAGTGTTTTACTTCATCCTACCCATTAAAGCTTTTTCATTCCCCATTCTAGCTCTCCTAAGTTCTTTCCTCAGTTACTTGTTGGCTATCATGTAAGCATCTAAAGTCCTGTCTGATCCTTGCGTCCTCAACCTGAAAGAATCTTATTTCTCCTTCTTGGTGCGATGTGCCACATCCCTTGAAAACCACCGTTTTGACAATCCTTGCCTCAGTAGGACAACATATACAGAACTATCAGCAGGTGTTCCAAAACAACCTCCGCACTTCAGTTGTGCACTTCCCTGAGAACGTCTGTTCCCAAGTTAGGTGTCCCAGTCCCTGTCTAATAGCATTGTAATTCCAACCTCCCTGAAATAAATACTGACCCATACTGCCTGCTTCTCCCCTTCTCCATGACGATAATACAAGTCAGGGAGTTGTGATTTCTGTCGGGAAAATATTCTCCCAAAGCGAGGTCTGACACCTGGCTTTCTTGGTTTTCAAACAGCAAATCCTGTATATCTTCCTATCGAGGAGAATGCAAGAACTTCAGTTGCTGGAGTTCAGAATCGAGAGAGTGGTGCTGGAAAAGCATAGCAAGTCCGGGAGTATCCGAGAAATAGGAGAATCGCAGTTTTGGGCATCAGCCCTTCAACAGCATTGACGCTCGTAGGCTGGGGAGATGAAATGAGAGATAGATGGAAGGTGGCTGGGGTTGGGGCGAATGAACTTGGGAATGGGATAGGTAGATGTAGTTGGGGAGAAGAGAATAGGTCAGAGAGGAGATTGGAGCAGATAGATAGGAGACGTGGTGGACTGGTTAAGAGGGCCGTTCTGAGTTTGACGTTTGAGACTGGGTGACACTCTGTGCGGTGTTTGCAATTTCTTGCCCTGTTTGTGTGGGTTTCCTGTGGATGCTTGGTTTTCCTTCCACAGTCTAAAAATGCACAGGATAGGTTCAGTGGCCTCACTAAACTGCCCCACAGTATCCAGGGATATGCAGGTTAAGTAGATTGTCTAAGGGAAATGTAGAGTTACCGGGGTAACGTATGAGTGTGTTGGTCAGCATGTTATCTGGAGGGTCAGTGTGGACTAGATGGGCCAAATGGCCTGTTTCCACACTGCAGGGTTTCTATAGTTTCTATTTAGATGTCTGTGTTTGGAAACACTTCCCAGGATCCTGCCTACAAGTGCAGACCCAATTTGGCTCAGAAAAATGTTACACCATCCGTTTGTCTGACATGAACTCCATCAGCCACTCCTCGGCCCTTTGGCTCATCCTAACAGGGTCCCGTCTTACTCTGAGTTAACCATCTTTACTGTCCATCACCTCACCAATGTTGGTGTTATCTGTAAACTCACAAACCATTCCTACTTATATTCACATCCAAATCATTTACAGAAATGACAAAATCCATTAGATCCTTGTGGTACACTGTTGGTCACAGGCCCCCAGTCCAAATAAAGTATGCTGCACCAGCATTACCTTCATCTCTTACCTTCGAGCGAAGTATCCACAGCTCTTCCTGTATTCTATGCGATCTCACCATGCTTAACAGTTTACCACGCGGAACCTTTTTGAATGCCTTATTAAAGTCCATATTCTATTCCACAGTTCTATTTTTGTGCCTTCATCAATCTTATTCATCACTTCTTCAATAAACTAAATCAAATTATTGAGATAAGATTTCTCACACGCAAAGTCATGTTGACTGTCGCTAATTTTAATTTACCTTTCCAAACACAAGTAAATCCTGTCCCTCAGAATCCCCTCCAACAACTTCCCCACTAATGACACCAGGCCCACTGGTCTATAGTTTCCTCACTTTTCCTTGCCAACTGTTCTTAAACAATGGCACAACCTCACCTGTGGCTGTCCATGATAAAAACAAATCTCAGCTAGATATCAAACAATGGCTTCCCTAGATTCCCAACAGATTCTGGGGTACACCTGATCAGGTCATAGAACACAGTACAGTGCAGCATAGTAGAGGCCCTTGAGCTGTTAATGTTGTGCCGGCAGTTTCTCCTCCTCTAAGATCAGACTAACCTATATGCCCTTCAATGTACTTACTTCCAAGTGCCTATCTCAGAGTCACATAAAAGGTCAGAGGTGGTTATGCACCTTAATGCATTTTAATATGGCAAGCTCCTCATCTTCTGTGATATGGACACTTTTCAAGATATCACTATTCATTTCCCCAAGTTCTCTACCTTCCATATCCTACTCCACAGTAAGTACTGATGCAAAATATTGATGTAGCATTTCACCAATCTCCTGTAGTTCCACACATAGGTCACTTTGGTGATGTTTAAAGTGTCCTGTCCTCTCCCTAGGTACTCGTTTGACCTCAATGTATTGGTAGCAAAACTTTGGATTGTCCCTTACCTTATTTTCGAAAGATGTCTTATGCCCCCACTTTACCCTCCTGATTTCCCTCTTGAGTATTAGCCTACAACCCTGGTACTCCACAATGGATTCACTCGATCCCTACTGTCTGTAACTATCATATGCTTCTGTCTTTTTCTTGAACAGAACCTCAATTCCGCTCGCCATCCAGAATTCCCGACCAGCCTTGCATTGCTCATGAACTGGAACATACTCTATCTAGACTCTGTAATCTCATTTGTGAAGGCCTCCCACTTTTCTGCCACGAGGTCCTCCCAAGCAGTTTTTGAAATTGCCCATATAAAACGTTCAAAGTTGGCCTGATTCAATTTAGAACTTTACCATTTATGTCAGGACGGTTCTTCTCCATAAGTATTTTAAAAGTGGTAGTTACTGAATAACGGGCTCACGTAGCAGAATGGCGTCCTTCTGTCCCACTGGAACAAACTCAATAGCCTGAATGGCCTCCTCCTGACCCTCTGCAACAGACCCAAGAGGCTGAATGGCCTCCTTCTGTCCATTTACAACAGACCCGAGAGGCTGAATTGTCTCATTCTGTCCATTTGCAACAGATCAGAGAGGATCAATTGTCTCCTCCTATCCCTCTGCAACAGACCTGAGGGGCTTTATGGCCTCCCACTGTCCATCTGAAACAGGGTCTAGAGGCTGATGGTCTCCTCCATTCCCTCTCTAACAGACATATGGGGACAGAATTACCCTCTCCTGTTCCTGAGCAGCAGTCTCAATGCTCTGAATGATGTCACAAGGAGCAGCACTGCACAACGCCAATGGGAAAAAAATTGTGTACACTGGTTTATTGTCTATGCAAGTGTCTCCACTGGTCACCTTATGCAGCTGGTCTGTTTGTTTATCTCTATCTTCCTTTACAAACTATATGTAACATAAACAGTCCTGCAGTGTTCTTTCATTATTCCCACATACACGGAAGAAAGAAGAAGGAGATTGAAAGATTTACGGTCCATCCCTTACCAACGCCCATCTATTCCACCCAGACTGAGTAAATGTTCCCTTTTATTGGGATA
>NW_025213931.1:28132-32645 GCF_004010195.1 Chiloscyllium plagiosum | reverse complement strand
TGCAGTGAGGAGAGATCAGAATCTGAGCACAAGTGTCTGGAACGTTCCAACAATGAATCAGAATCTGAGAACATTAGACTGGAATGTATCAAGAATGGACAGGAGTTTAGATTGGGATGTTTGGTTTTTTTCTACATATTATGATCGAATCCCATTATCGCGGCGGATCGAATATGCACTTTACATTATTCAATATTTTTATTATCCAATCCTGGCTTTCGTTGGTGTCCCTGGTAAGTGTCAATGTTCAGTCTTTAATTTTATAAATCCTAATTGACTGTAATAATGTCCTTTCATTGACTCTACTATCATTGTCGCTGTTATTGTTCCTGCTGAGACTCTAAATCTAGATGTTCACTTTACAAACCACTACTAACTGCAGCAATGTACTTGTTAATTCACTCTCTCGCTCCTTGCTTCTGACAGTGTTACTTATGGGTCCCTATGTTGAACTGTCCAGTTTCAATTGTAAAACATGATTAATTTTATCACTGCCCTTGCTGTTTAAATATTTAGAGCATTGAGATCACTGTGTTCTGGTCTGGTTACAGATTGCATTTCATTCCTCTGACTACATCCCATCCCCGGCCAATACTGAGGCTGAAATACACTGGCACGATCTGCACAGCTCCCCATGCTGGGTAGACAGTCCACCTTACTGAGCAATACACTGGCATAGTCTGCACAGCTCCCCAGTTAGTCCCACTGCCCTGTCTGTTCCCCCATATTTCACCATATGGCCTATTTCTACCTTAATTATCTGTTTCTATCTTTAATGTGAATTTTTCTGTCCCTCCGTGTCTTTCCCTGTCTTTGAGTTTTGGGTCCCTAATGTATCTAGTGCTGACATTGTGAAACTCAGAAACAGTGAAATGTGTGTGGGGGCTGTTGTTCACTTCCCCGTGTGTCCCATGTGTCATGTTATATATGCAATCCTGCAGTGCTCTTGCACTACTACCACTACGGAAGAAAGAATAAAGGTTGACAGTTTAATGATCTATGTTGGACAGGAGGGATTCAGAAGTTTTGACTCACGTCTTTGAAACTTAGTCTGTGCCTATCCACTGAACGCCTGTGTTTGTCCCTCTCAGCTTATCGTGTTTTCAGTAACACTAGGAAACCCTCGAGTATTATTGTAAAGGGGCAGGCATCGAACTTGCGTCGGAGGCTGAGGTGTGACCACATAGAAGTTTGCAAAATATGAGCGGCATGAATAGAGTAAATAGACAAAGTATTTTCGCTGGGGTCGGCGAGTCCAGAAATAGAGGGCATAGGTTTAGGGTGAGAGGGGAAAGAGACCTAAGGGGCAACTTTTTCACACAGTGTAGTACGTGTACGGAATGAACTGCTGGACGAAGTGGTGGAAGCTGGTACAATTGCAACGCTTAAGAGGCATTTGGATCAGTGTATGAATGGAAAGGGTTTGGACCGATATGGGCTGGGTGCTAGCAGGTAGGACTAGATTGGGTTGGGATATCTGGTCGGCAAGGACGGGTTGGACCAAAGCGTCTGTTTCCATACTGTACATCTCTGTGACTCTATGACTCTATGAAAATCTTCTGACTGACTCATGTTATTCAAAATTTAGTGGAGGTGTTGGGGATGGTTGCTGGAGGTTGTACTGTGAGCTGCCCCAGACATTGATGGAGACCTGAGGATTTTGTGACCCCACTCTGGATGGAGCATGGGGACTGTAGTTACAGTACCTGGGTCTGTAACATGAACAATAACTGGAGCAGAGGCTGCAGAGCGTGGATGCTCTGAAACCAGAGCGTTAGTCTGTGTGGGGAAAGGGATCTGCCAAATCTGTCTGTGTCTTAACGAGGACACACGCACCTACCACCCTTGCATGCACATGTGCGCACACACGCACACACTCGTTCTCTCTCTCTCACACACATACACACTCTCTGTCACAGATTCTTCCCCCACCCCCGCGCACACACACTCCGCATTTCTCACATGCACACACACATAGATCTGTGGGGTGAATTTGAATTTGCAGATTTGTACTTGCAAATGCCTTCAATTTTGTTTTAAAAGAACATGTATTTTGTAGGCAGTCAGTCAATGTGGCATTTTGTAAAGTTCTGTCTTGGAATTAAAACCCGTCTGATTCCAGAGTACAACACAGACAGACTCCAAACAAGACCTTCCCTGGTTTTGTTTCGGGGAGATCACATCTTCGTAAACATAATAGATTTCTTTGTGGAAGTGAAAATTGGTAGTGAGGAAAAGACTGTAGATGTTATATGATGGACTTCGGTAAGGTATTTGATGAGGTAAGCTGACGGAGAAGGTGAAGTTGCAAGGGGTCCAGGGTCTACTAGCAAAATGGATGGAGAACAGGCTGGGCAGCAGCAGACAGAGAGTAGCAGTGCAAGGGAGTTTCTCAAAATGAAGAACTCTTCTGGGTGGTGTTTCACAGGGTTTAGTTCTGGGACCGCTATTGTTTATGATGCACATAAATGAACTAAAGGAAGGTAAAGGTGGTCTGATTAATAAGTTTGCCAATGGCACTACGATTGGCGGAGTTGCAGAAAGTAAAGGGGACCGTCTGAGAATGCAGCAGAAAATAGATCGATTGTAGAGTTGTGCAGAGAAATGGCAAATACAGTTCAATCTGGACAAATGTGAGATTATGCATTTTGGAAGATCCAATTCAAGAATGTACGATAGGGTAAATGGAAAAAACCCTGGGCAAAAGTGATGTATAGAGAGATCTCTGTGTTCAGATCCATTGTTCCTTACAGCGGCAGGTCGATAGAGTGCTCAAGAAGGCATACAACATTCTTTGCTTCCTGCATTCCACCATTTTATGAAGGGCAGAAAAGAGAAATTGGCGAAATACAGAGCAGTTAACTTGTCATCCACAGGAGAGAACCTGCTGGAATCTATTGTGTACAAGAGATAACAGGTCATGTTACAGTTGTGTATGGCTTTGGTTCGACAACATTTGGGATAGTTCGCACAGTTCTGATCGCCACCTTACCAAAAGGATGTGGATGCTTTGGAGATGGTGCAGATGAGTTTCACCAGGATATTTCCTGGTATTGGAGGCAACTGGCTCTGAACAGAGGTTGGGTAAATTAGGATTATTTTAATTAAACTGACGGAGTTTCGGGGGACCTGGTTGGGTTCTACAAAATCATGAGAGGTATAGACAGGGTGGATAGCAAGACGCTTATTCCCAGAGTACTCAATTTCTAGTGGTCAGGAATTCAAGATGAGAGGGAAAAGGTTTATGGGAGATATGTTCAGAAAGTTCTTTACACAGAGACTGGCAGATGCCTGGAACGCATTGCCAGCGGAGGTGGTAGATGTGGTCACGATAGCGATATTTAATATGTATCTAGACAGATACATTAATGGATAGGGAGCAGATGGATACAGATGCTTCGAAAATAGGTGACAGGTTTAGACAGAGGATCTGGATCGGTGCATGCTTGGAAGGCCCGAAGGGCCTGTTCCTGTGCTGGAATTTGTTTTGTACTTGGTAAATACTGGCGCAAAGTGTCTGTCCATATTTGAAAGGAAAATGAAAGCAAGGCCAAATGTGGCAGCGTGAATGTGTGGAAAGGATAATTTATTGTAGAGAACAGATAATTGACAGGGAGACGAAACTGTTACATTATTTCTACCTTCACGGAAGAAGATCCAGTAAATATCCCAGAAATACCACAACCGTTTGTAACTAAACACTAAAATCCTTCATACTAGTGCCGTGGTAGCATATGACAACATACCTGGATTGAGGATTGATAAATCTGACAGTCCAGATGTACTTCATACTGCAATTTCAGTGGAAGCAGCAATACAAAGATGGATTGTATTGTGGATGACTGTATTTATCCGTAACCAATTTGAAAGGATATCAATGCATTACAACTATTTAAGAAGGGAAGAAGAGGTAGAGTGGAAAACTACAGACCAGTTTACTTGTCATCCGTCGAAAGTAATCTTTTGCAATCTATCATAACGATTGTGATATTGGACACTGAGAAAGTAATAGCAAACTTCAAGAGAACTATTCTGCATTTATAAAAGGGAAGTTATTATTTACAAACGTTCTGTTTGAAGATATATCTTGTAGACCTAAACATAGAGAAGTAATGGATGCAATGTAGTCAGATATTCAGGAGGATTCTTAATCAGTATACACAGTCAGTTAGCAGAAAGCATTAAAGCAAAGGGTATTGGAAGGAACAGATACAAACAGGGAAGGTAAAAGTTACGTTTGCCTTCATTTAAAGGGAATCCGAATACAGATGATGAAGGGTCAACTGGACACAAAGCATTAACTTGCTCTCTCTGTACGGATGCTGTCTGACTCAATGTGATGACTAGCATTTGTTAGATTCAGTACAGATTCCAGCTTCTGCAGTAATTTGTTCAGACGAGCAGTAAAAACATTCTGCACTAGTTACACAGACTGCTGGCGAGACTGTACCTGGAGCTGAAAAATGTGTTGCTGGAAAAGGGCAGCAGGTCAGGCAGCATCCAAGGAGCAGGA
>NW_025213931.1:13357-26879 GCF_004010195.1 Chiloscyllium plagiosum | reverse complement strand
TGCACTTTTTGAGAGGGAAGTTGTTGTGGGTCATCGCACAGCCGTTAAAAGGTACGTGGACAAGCACTTGAAGTGTCATAACACTCACGTCTATGATGCATGAAAGTGGGACGAATATAGATTGTACTGTATTTCTGACTGTACAGAGGATGCTTCTGTGATTGCATGGCTGTGGAAGGTCAATCACTGAGCAGCATAAGACAGGAAATGATGGGTGTATGAAGCGTACATTAAGAAGAGTGAAATGTAAAACCTTCTCAACATACAGTATACCAAGGTGAAATGTTAGAGATGATCATTGTATCTTCCTTACAGGCTGAAACCAGAGAACAGGAAAATGGCAGGACTATTAAGCAACCACTTCTTTTCTGCCTTCACAAAAGAAAACGTTTCAAAAAATAAACTCCAAGCACTTCTCAGTACACTGAGAAAAATGTAAATGGAATCAAATCAGTACATAAACAGTTTTGGAAAAAATATTTTGACTGAAATCTAATACATCCCTATGACTTGGTAATCTTCTCGATAATTACTAAGGGAGGTGGCCAAGGTAATAATGAATACTCTGTTTATCCTCTACCAAATGCTTGATTCTGCAACTGAATTCACAGATTTGACAGCAGCAAATATAATCCCAGTATTTCTAAAGGAGGCAGGGAAACAATCTGCTTAGCACCAAAAACAAATCAGGACAATTCAAGAGTCTATTAGAAAGGACGCATTTTCAGGGAACTTTGAAAATTACATTAATTATAGAGTAACGAACATAGATAAAGTCATTGCCGATTTATTAAAGGCCACTCTTATTTGAGAAACTGAATGGGAAATAAATTATGGCGCAGCAATGGATGCAGTGAACTTGGATTATCAGAAACATTTTTGATGAAGTCCCAAGTCTAGTGTTGTGACAATGCTACTCCTTTAACAAGTTTGTTCTGGCCCTGTTTTATTTTTCATGCATGTCTTAAAAGCAGCGAATCCAAAAATTTTGGGTTTGACTACTTGGGAATGCTTTCAAGTCTAAAATAAAAGCACGCATGATGAGGAGCAAGGTATCGTAGGTCTGGTCATGTACAATGAGACAAGAATAATTATTAAAATCATAATGAAGGAGTGATCACAATATGGTTGAATTTGAATACAGATGGAGAGTGTGAAGATAAAATCCAACACCAGGTTGCTGTGATTCAGCAAGGTAGTCGACAATAGAATGAGGAAGGAGTTGGCGAAAGTCACCTCGAAAGAAATACTTCATGATGAGAGAGTTGACAATCAGTGGAGAATTTTGAAAGGAGATTTTTAATTTCCGTGGCAAAAGTATATTCCAGTGAAAAGGAAAGACTCTAAGAAAATGGGTAAACTGTCAATTGTGTCTAAGGAAATAAGGAACGCTACCAAATTGGCAGAGAATGATTGTGAACTGGACAAGAACAGCAGAAAACTAAAAGATTGAGGAAAACATTAAAAGTTAACAGAACGCCACAAAATGAACTATAAAGAAAAGTATGAATGAACACGAGAGAGAAAAAAAAACAAGTACAGAATATAAAGATAGATAGATGATTGTATATACCATAAATGTATAAAATGAAAAAGCATGACTCAAGTACATGTTGGTCTTTAGAGGATGGGAATGGACATTTAGTTGTAGGATATGACGAAATGGCCGAGACATTGAACAGGTGTTTTGTATCTGTCATCAAAGTGGAGGACACTAATAGCATGCTAGTAATTGCCAAAGAGACGGAGGTAGGTGAATACCTTGGAAACAATCATTGTTATGGAAGAGATAGTGTTGCGCAAGCTAACGGAGCTGAGGGTAGGCAAGTCACCTGGCCTTGATGGAATGCATCCCAGGGTTCTAGAAGAGGTAGCGGGAAAAATAGTAAATGCAATTGTGGCAATTTGCTAAAATTTGCTGAATTCCAGGGCAGTCCCAGCAGATTGGAAAACAGCAAATGTGACGCCACTGTTTAAAAATTGAGGTAAACAAAGTATGGGGACTTATAGACCAGTTAGCTTTTCCTGTGTCGTGGGGAAACTACTTGAGTGTATTATCAAGGAAGAAATGGCAAGGCATTTCGATAGTAATCGTCCTATTGCGCAGATGCATCATGTGTTCATGAAGAACATGTCATGTTTAACATGTCTTTTGGAAATCTTTGGAGACATGACGAGCAAGTTGATCAACGAGGCCCCAGTGGCTATGGTGTACCTAGATTTCCAAAAGGTCTTCAACAAGTTGACGCACAAGAAACTGCTGCATAAGAAAAAGGTGCATGGTGTTATGGGTTAAGTATCAGCATAGATAAAGAATTGCTAGACTAACGGGAAGCAAATTGTGAGTGCAGGTGAGTGATATTCTGGCTGGCAATCAATACCTAGTGGTGTGCCTCAGGGATCGGTGTTGGGGCCACAATTATGCACAATATATATCGATGATTTGGCGTTGGAGAGAACGTGTAGTATGTCAGGGTTTGCAGATGACACGAAGATGTGTTTCGTAGCAAAGTATGCAGAGGACCGAGACTTCGTGGATTAACATGGATACTTTGAGTGAGTGGGTAAAGGTCTGGCAGATTGAATACAATGTTGATAAAGATGATATCATCCATTTTGTTGGCAGTGCCAGTAAAAACTATTATTACTTGAATGGTAAAACATTGTAGCATACTGTAAGACAGAGGGACCTGCGTGTCCATGTGCATGAATCACAGAAGGTTGGTCTGAAAGTACAGCAATTACTGAGGAAAGCAAATGGAATGTTGCCCTTCATTGCTAAAGATATTGAGGTTATAAGCAGGGAGGTTATGTTGCAGCTGTCCAGGGTGCTGGTGAGGCCACCCCTGGAGTACTGCATACAGTTTTGATCTCCTTATTTCAGGAAGGCTATATTGGCACTGGAGGGGGTGCAGAGGTGGTTTATTCGGGTGATTCCATAGGTGAGGGGGTTGGTTTATGAGGTGTGACTTTGCAGACTGGAGCTATATTCATTGGAATTTAGAAGAATGATGGGATGATCTCATAGAAACATATAAAATTATGCCGGGAGTATATACAATAGAAGTAGAGAGGATGTTTCCACTGGCAGGTGAAACTAAGACAAGAGGGAATGGCCTCAGTATTAGAGTGAGTAGATTTAGAATTGAATTGAGAAGGAACATCTTCACCCAGAGGTTTGTCATCTCTGGAATTCCCTGCCCAGTTAAGTAATTGGTACTACTTAAGTAAACGTTTTTAAAACTAAGGTAGATACTGTTTGAACAATAAAGCAAATAAGGGATACGGTGAGAGCGCGCGAAAGTACATCAGAGTCCACGAGTAGATCAGTCATGATCTTATTGAATGGCAGAGGACCAGACCGCCTCCTCCTGCTCCTCGTTCTTCTGATCTTCTGTTCTTGTGAAAGGGGAGTGGCCAGTTATCCCAGTTCAGCTCCTCTACTTTCGTTTGTTTGGTCTGATTTTCCGCAGTCTGGCTGTTTACTTAAAGCAGGCAGCCAGTTGTGAAGCTACCGGACCCAAAGAAGCAGGTCCATGTTGTTCCTCCCTCTCTGACATCTCTCCCATAAGAAATTGGGTTTTTTTTTTTTTCCTTTTCGGTTTTGCCATGTGGTGTTTTGCGGGATTATATCAAGTACTTGGAACACCATCATGAAGTTGGGATAATCTGTTGGGTTTTCGGTTCAGTTAAATTATTCTGTCTTGTATCCTCTTCTGTTTGCGTCTCACTCAGTAATCTTGCAAATACATTCTGTTTTGTTTAAAACTAACTGATTTGATCAGCTGCATCACTCCTTGAATATCCGCCTTACACTTGCTGAAGTCAACGAGCAGAAGTTGGGTCTGTGCTACTTCCTTGAATTGATTTGAGGGGTCTGTCTTGGTCATAACAGTGTGTAACAGTTAGATATAATATACTGGCATGTGTTGAGAATAGGAGAGCTGACAGGAAAAAGTGAATCAGCATAAACCGTTCCATGTATTCTGGCAGTAGAAAGCAATGACGAGCGGGATAATCCAGGAATTGATGTTTGGGCCCCATCTATTCAGAAAACAGATCAAACATTTGTTGCTTGACATTAAAAGTAATCTTCCCAAATCTGCTGATGGTACCAAACTGAGATTGTGAGTGCGTGAGGAGGATATAAGAAGGTTTCAATGTGATTGAGACATCTATCTCCTTGTACAGCAGTCACAGAAAGCATACTGCTGCAACAGAATGCAGGTAGGAAGATAAATGATGTGTTGACCTTCATTTCCAGGGGATTTGAGCCCAGGTGTGTCTTACTGCAGCTACACAGGGCCTTGGGGAGCCCCCATCTCGAACATTGTGCTGTATTGTGTGCAGTATTGGTCTCCTTGCCTAATAAAGCATAAACCTGACATTGAGGGAGTGCAGTGAAGGATGGCCAGACTGATCTCTGGGATGACTGTGCCTGTATTCCATGGAGTTTAGGAAAATGGGTGGAGATCTCAGTGAAATATATAAAACTCTGACAGGGTGCAACTAATTGTCAGCAGGAATGATAATTCCACTGGTTGGGACATCTAAAACAAGGGTCACAATATTAGGTACAGGCAAGCCACTCTGCATTGAGATGAGAATGGATGTCTCCACTCGCAGTCTGGTAAACCTGGGGAATTCTATCCAACATAAGACTGTGGAAACTAAGGCACTAAATAAATGAGGATTTCTAGACACTAAAGGGGTGAAGTTGCAGCAGGGGTTTGATGTGGAGATACAGGATCAGCCATTGTTATATTGAATGGGAGATCAAAATTGACGGACCAAATTTCCTACTTCATATTTTTCTGATATATGATCACTTCAAAGGATATACAGTATATAGTGTTAGGGCAAAGTTAATTGAAGAGTTGTTTGGCCAAAACCTAGAGTGAGGAAGGTTCAAAGTGTTGGAACGCCTACTCATTTCGCTTTTTCTCTGTGATGGGACTGAGGGGGTGGTAATTAGTCAGATTATAATTATTCTCCTCTTAGGGTCGGGACACTTTTGTGCAATTTTCCACCTTGCCAGAGAGATGTCAGAGTTGGAGCTGGAATGAAACAGCTTCCACAGAGACACGGCTTGTTGTGCAGCACAACTCTTTAGTTCTATTGCAGGAATGGTGTCAGGGCCCATTTCCTTTGTCGTATCTACTGTGTTCAGCTGTTTCTTCATGTCACGGGCAGCAAATCGAATTGTTTGATGTCTGGCATCTGTGCTTCTGTGGGGATCATCCAAGCAACACTTCTGGCTGAGGATGCTGGATACACTGCATCCTTGTCTTTTACACTGATGTGCAGGAAGTTTCCATTTTTTCGCGGAATGTTAAAGCAATAGCCAAGTGATGTTTCTGCTGATGTGTTCCCTCTCACAATCCAAAAATGTGCAGTTTATTGGCCTTGCTAACCCCAGTAATGTTCTGGTGACCTGAGTTCGAATCCTGTTACAGTACATGATGGAATTCAAATCCAATAAATGTTTGGGATTAAGAGTTTAATGATGATCATGAATCAATTGCTAATTTTGGGAGAAATCTATTTGTTGCATTGATGTCCTTTAGGGAAGGAAACTGGCATCCATACCTGTTCTGGCCCACATGTAACTCCAGACACACAGCAATGTCATTAAATCTTAACAGTCCTCTGGGCAATAAATGCTGACCTAGTCAGCGACGCCCTAATCCCAATGAACGTTGTTTTCAAATAATATTTGTGGAGTCATTTTCTCTCGTCAGTTGTTCCATGGTTCAACTCGATTTCTGATGGATGTGGCAGGACTGCAGAGCTTCAACCTGATATGTTTGCTTTGTAATCATGTTGCTCTCTCTATCAGATATTAGTAATGCTGTTTGGAATGTAAATACAGTAGTCAGTGTGATAGCTTTAAATGGATTGTCATCAGTTTTAGGTACACATGGTTCTCTCTCTGGTATATTCTCCCACAATCGTCAATGAAACATCGATCTGATAATGGGAATAATAGACTGAAAGATTAGACTGGGCGAAACGTTTCAGGTTGTAACTGAATACAATTCTCCTTCTTTCCAGCTGTGATCTACAGTACCACATGAATTTCCAGGTTTGAGCTGCAAATTCTGCAATGCAATTCAGCTGTCTGTCCCCCAGTTCACACCGAGACCCATTCACCTATCACCCCGTGACCTACCCTGTTTACTGATGTGGTAACACTTCCATTTTAATATTCTCATTCCTCTGAGTGCCTGTCCATGGTGTCACAGCGCTTGCTTGTCATGTTTCTGAAAACCCCGAAATATTTTCCGGAGCAGCACCGTGGCTCAGTGGTTAGCGTTGCAATATTTTAGAGGAACAGCATATGAATGAGAGCTAGGTTATTTGGGACACCAGAGGCAACAGCAGGAAAAGCCAATGCAGGTGATTCTCTGAACATGACTGGTTAATTTTAAGATCACACAGGTGCCATTTGTGACACTGAGCCAGATTGTGTTTGGTAACTGGCAGAAACAGAAATTTGATTGGAAGGATTCAAACATTGAGATCTGAGAAAGGTGTACACTGATTGTGGGGAGTAGTACATTGAAGGATTTTGAAGAGTAAAAGGAAACTGAAGATAAGAACATAAGGACAGGAATGTGGGATTTAGCCACTGAGTCTGCCATGGCTGATCTCATCTCAACCTCAACTCCACTTGCATGCCCATTCTCCAAACCCCTTTAACCCATTATGAATTACAAATCTGCCTGTTATAGAGTACAGCACGAAAACAGACCCTTTGGTCCAACTCGTCTCAAACTTACTCAGTTTCTTGGAGTTCACTGCACTCTAGAACATAGAAATATACAGCGCAGTACAGGCCCTTTGGCCCTCGATGTTGCGCTGATCCAAGCCCACCTAACCTACACTAGCCCACTTTCCTCCATATGCCTATCCAATGCCCGCTTAAATGCCCATAATGAGGGAGAGTCCACCACTGCTACTGGCAGGGCATTCCATGAACTCACGACTCGCTGAGTAAAGAACCTACCCCGAACATCTGTCCTATACCTACCCCCCTTAATTTAAAGCTATGCCCCCTTGTAATAGCTGACTCCATACGTTTGAACCTTTGCCATCAACTTCTACCCTCTGTCTTCTTCCAGCCAGCCAACCCCTAATCCAAATCTCCAACTCACCCTCAATGCCATACCTCCGTATTTTTTGCAGTAGTCTACCATGGGGAACCTGATCAAACGCCTTACTAAAATCCATATACACCACATCTACCGCTTTCCCCTCATCCACCTCCTTAGTCACATTCTCAAAGAATTCAATAAGGTTTGTGAGGCACGAACCACTAAATATTTTCCGGGGCAGCACCGTGGCTCAGTGGTTAGCGTTGCTGCCTCACAGCGCTGGGGACCCAGGTCCGATTCAATCCTCTGGCAACTGTCTTGCACATTTTCCCTGTGTCTGTGCCAGTTCTTTTTTCTGCATGCTCCGGTTCCCTCCCACAATCCAAAAATGTGCAGGTTGTTGGCCTTGCTAAACTGCCGATAGTGTTCAGGAATGTGCAGGTTAGGTCCGTTAGTCAGGGGTAAATATAGGATAGGGGAATGTTAGTTTAGTCTTCACAGGATTGGTGTGGACTAGTTGGGCCGAAGGGCCTGCTTCCACATTGTGACGATTCCAATTCTGATATTCATCAGAACCTTTTCCATCCCATCGTGCCACTTTCATTTTAACATTGTAACTGTTTCTCTCTGTTTCTCTCCATGGCCTTGATTAAGAACTTTGTAGTGTCAATGATGCCAATCTTGTTTAATGTTAGAACCAATGAATTTGTACATCTTGCGTTATTGTTCACATCCCAATGTATAGTGCTCCCTATTGAACAGGGCGTTTGAGCAGCTTTGATACACGTCTTTCAAACTGTTAAAAACCAGAAATTGCTGGAGAAAATCAGAAGGTCTGGCAGCATCTGTGAAGACAGAGAAACAGAGGTGGTGTATCAAGTCCAGATTGACCCTTGTTCAGAATTGAAAATGAAGTTTTAATCCCTTGACAAAAGTGGACGAGGGATGATGTAAGATTTGTGTGAAGATTTGTAGCTCGGGTGCTCGTTGATGTGGTTCTGTTCACCGAGCTGGAAGATTTTGTTGCAAACGATTCGTCCCCTGTCTAGGTGACATCCTCAGTGCTTGGGAGCCTCATGTGAAGCGCTTCTGTGGTGTTTCCTCCGCATGGGATTTTGTATACTACATTAGTTTTGCTCATGTTGGGTATCGGGTCCTTCGTTCTGGTGAGTTGTTGTCTGAGTGTGGCTGTTGGTTTGTGTGCTGTTATGACTCCTAGTGGTCGCAGTAGTCTGGCTGTCAGTTCGGAGATGTTCTTGATGTATGGTAGTATGGCTAGTCCTTTGGGTTGTGGAATGTCCTCGTTCCGTGTTCTATCACTTAGGCATCTGTTGATAAAATTGCGAGGATATCCGTTTTTGGCGAATACCTTGTATAGGTGTGCGTCTTCCTCTTTTTGCAGTTCTGGTGTGCTGCAGTGTGTTGTGGCCAGAATTGTACACAATATTTCAAAAGTGGCCCGACCAATGCCCTGTACAGCTGCAACATGACCTTCCAACACTTGTACTCAGTGGTTTGAACAATAAAGGAAAGCATATTAAGCACTTACTTCACTATCCTATATACCTGTAACTCCATTTTCAAGGAAATAGGAACCTGTACTCCAAGGTGTCTTTGTTCAGCGACACTCTCCAGGACTTTATCATTAAGTGTATAATTCCTGCTCTTATTTGCTTTTCCTTAAATGTCGCACCTCGCATTTATCTAAATATATCTCCATCTGCCACTCCTCAGTCCATTGGCCCATCTGATCTAGATTCCATTTTACTCTGTGGTAACGTTCTTAAGTGTTCACTACAACACCAATTTTGGTGTCATCTGCAAACTTACTAGCTATATCTCCTACGTTCACATGCAAATTATTTATATAAATTACGAATAGCAGTTGACAGTCCTTTGAATACAGGTGTTGGGACGGTATGTTCAGGTTGCACAGGACATTCATGCGGCACGTCCTGGAGGACTGTGTGCAATTCTGGTCGCCCTGTTATATAGAAAATATTATCAAGTTTGGAAGAGTTCAGAAGAGATTTGTCAGGATGTTGCTGGGGATGGAGTGTTTGAATTAGGAGGACAGGCTCAACAGCCTCGAAAATTTCCTACTGGAGCATAAGAGGCTGAGACGTCACCTAGTAGAGGTTTATAATATCATGAGAGGTTTCGATAATGTTAAATGGTTAGTGTCTTTTCCCTCGACTGGGGGATTGTTTTACGATAAGAGGAGGAACTTTATTAAAATATATAGCGTCATAGAGCTGCATAGCATAGAAACAGACCCATTGGTCCAACGTGTCCATGCCAACCAGATAGCCAAAATTATTCTTCTATTTGCCGGCATATGGTCAATTTCCATTTAAACCCTTCCCATTCATCTGTCCATCCAGATGCCTGTTAAATGTGGTAATTGTGCCAGCCTCAATACCCTCCTCTGGCAGCTCATTACACACAGACCATTCTCTACATGAAGATGTTGCCCATGAGAGCTCATTTTTGTCTTTCCCATACAACCTTAAACCTTTGCCATCTAGTGTTTGACTGCATTACCCTAGGGAAAAGACCTTGACTATTCACTCTATCCGTTGCACCCATGATTTGACTCACCTCTAACATCAACCCTCATCCTCTGATTCTCCACGGAAAATAGGCTCAGCCTATTCAGCCTCTCCCTATAACTTAAATCCTCCAACCATGGCAACCTCAGTGTAAACATTTCTTGAACCCTTTCAAAATTGACAACATCCTTCCTACAGAGCAGAGAGATCAGAATTGCATACAGTATTCCAAAAGTGGTCGAACCAATGTCTTGTACAGTCGAAATCATGTCTCCTAACGCATATACACAATGCACTGACGAATAACATATCAAATACTTTCTTCATTGTCCTATCCAACTGCAAATCCACATTCAAGGAACTATTAACCTGTACTCTGAGGTCACTTTGTTCAGCAACATTTCCCAGGACTTTAACAGTAAGTGTATAAGTCCTGCCTTGAAATGCCTTTCCAATATGCAGCATCTCACATTTATCTAAATTAAACTCTGTCTGCCACTCCTCGGTCCATTGGCCCATCTGATTAACTTCCCGCCGTAATCTGAGGTAATCTGCTTTGCTGGCCACTATACCTCCAATTTTGGTGTCATCTGCAAACGTACTAATTGTCCTATGTTCATATCGTAATCATTTATATAAATGACAAAAGGTAGCGGGCCCAGCACCGATCCTTGTAGCACTCCACTAGTCACAGGCCTCCAGTCTGCAAAACAACCCTCCACCACCACACTCTGTCCTCTACCTATGAGCCAGTTATCTATCCAACTGGGTAATTCTCCCTTTATTCCATGTGATCTTGCTAACCAGTCTCCATGGGGACCTATGTCGAGTGCCTAACTGAAGTCCACATAGATCACATTCAGCGTTCTGCCGTCATCAATCCTCCCGGTACGTCTCAATAAAAACAATCAATTTAGTGAAACATGATTATCCACGTACGTTCCCATTTCACTATCCAGTTAAAGGGCTATTGTCCAGAACGTCGATTTTCATGCTCATCAGATGCTGCCTGACCTGCTGTGCTTTTCCAGTACCACTCTGATCTAGACTCTGATCTGTTGCATCTGCAGTCCTCACTTTTGCCGATCCCTAATCAGTCCTTGTCTTTCCAAATGCATGTAAATCCTGTAGCTCATGATTCCCTCCAACGCCGTGCCCACCACTTATGTCAGGCTCCCCAGTCTATAGTTCTTGGCTTTTTCTTTCCATTTTGCTTAATAACAAAACTTTAGTCAATCTCATGACTTCCAGCATCTCACCTGTGGCTATTGATGATGACAACATCTGAGCAAGGGATCCAGCAATCACTTCCTTAGCTTCCTACAAATTTCTTGGGTCCACCTGATCAGGACCTGTGAGGTGATTTATTTTTTACACAGCATGTGGTTCGTGCAGGGAGTGAACTTCCTGAGGAAGTGATGGATTATGGGTAAAGTTATAGCATTTAAAACACATTCGGTTAAATACAAGAATAAGAGGACATTTGGACAAATCTGGGCCAAGCGCAGGCAGGTGGGACTGGTTTAGTTTGGGATTATGGTCAGCATGGACTGTATGGGCCGATAGGCCTGTTTGCAAATACTCTGTATAATTTGATGAGTCTTTGTGTGTTCATGTGTCCAAGTATGTATCTGCATATTTCTGTTCGTGTTTGTCTATTCCTGTGTGTCTATATATGTCTCTGTTAACCTCTGTTTGCATGTCTATCTCTCTGTGCTTGTTACATGTGTTCCTGCATTAGTGTGTTTCTGCATCTCTGTGCAATGGGAACTCTTCTCGTTTTTGGAGTGAATCACTGAAACGGGGTCAAAACCATTTTCCCTTCCTCTCCCTTTCCCTCTTTTCTTTCACGTGATACAAGCCCAAACTGGTCTGATTTAGGTCTTTTCAATCCTTTCTCACATGTAACGTTACTTGTAAGAGTAAAACATTAAAAATCCCAAATTACAGGAAGTGCATTAAAATTAATCTCATCGCCATGGAAAGTGGCTCACTCGGAATTGCTTGTATATAATTGCAATGGAAATATGCTTTATTGTGTACACTGTGTATTGGAAATACTACCCAGTGACAAACCATTTCCACATTGCAGACGGAGCGCAGACATTTCTCCACATGAACATGTTCAACTCTGAGGGCCTAATTACAATGACAATCCTCTCCAAACTCACCTAATGTGTGCATGTGTGTGTGTGCACGTGTATGCATGTGTGTGTGTATGTGTGTGTGCGCGCGCGCGTGTGTGTGTCTACGTGTGTGTTTAGTGCAATCAAAATTCAGGTTATATTGTGCTGCGAGCTATTGCCCTCCCTCCTTCCCTCCCAGACTGAATCTCTGATCGTTAACACACTTCAGCACCACGATTACAGTGGCGTGGGGGTGGGGGATCTGGTTGGGGGTGCAACAGAGATTGAAACAAGAGAAATCTCAGCAGCTCTGGAAGCATCTTTGGACAAAAATGAAAGTTGACGTTTTGGATTGAGTGATCCTTACTCAGAACTCGTATCCTGGGATATTACATCAAAGTTTGTGTGAAGATTTGTAGCTCGGGACAACCGGAAGCGGCAGGGACAGGCCACTATAAATGCGGAGGAAACACCACAGAAGCGCTTCATAGGAGGCTCCCAAGCACTGAGGATGCCACCTAGACAGGGGACGAAACGTTTGCAACAAAAACTTCCAGCTCGGCGAACAGAACCACAATAACGGATATTACATCACTTCAAACATCACAGAGACTGCCAGACCCGCCCTACACAGATACGCACACGAATACAGACACATAGAAGCACTCACAATACATTGACAGTAATACAGACCTGGAGAGTGTGTCAGTATTGCACTCGCTCTGTTTGGTGTGTGTCAGTAATTTTGAGTGGAGTGTGACTGTAGGACAATTTCAATATTTGCAGATACCAAACCTGAAAGAATTGTAAAGTTTGTTGAGGACGGTGTGGAACTCCAACAGGAAAGTTATATGTTCGTGCAGTGTTTAGGTATATGGCAGATGAAGATCAACGCAGCACAGTTTGAGGTAATGCTCTTGAGTAGGAAGGACATTGAAAGACAATATAAAACAGTTTATACCGGTATAAAGGAGGTGCAGGAACAAAGGGCCAGGCTGGATATGAGAACAGGTTATTGAAGATGTCATGACAAGTGGGAAAAGCAGTAAATCTCACAGATTAGTTTCGGTATCCGACCTGTTTACAGGGGGAGGTACAGCAGGGAGTCTCCGTGCTCCCTTCCTGGGAAGTGATGGAGACGATGTGGTGTGAGTCCACCCTCCTGACCTCCGAGACCGTGGGGATTCCATTTGTACTAGCTCAACACAAAAGGGAGATGGCATCAGGGTCACGGCTTCTCAGTTGTGCCGGGAGGAAACGGAGGTGCCAGTGGGTTAAAAGTGAGAATTGCCCTTCACTGAACATTGCACCTTACTCGGATGGTGGGACGTGATGTTTCAGAATCTCCACACGAGACATCCCAGTCCTCTCCGGCTCGTACCAGGGTCCTCCCAACATGGCAGGGGGAGGCGGGACGTGAGGGAACGGATATGGAGCACTCCACCACTCGGCTTGACACTTACTGTCCTATTCCAAGCTGTTTCTCCTGGAATGGGAGAAAGGGAGGGACGGAGGGAGGGAGGGTGGGAGTGGGTAACTCTGATGTTAGTGCTGGTGTAGGTGGGGGAGATATGGTGAGGTGTCTGGAGGGAGTCAGTCCACAGTGTCGTATCCATGCAATGTTATTAGTGTGTGTGTGTGTGTGGGGGGGGGGTGTTGTTAATTGGAGGGAAGAGAGGAGGAGGAAGGTGCTGCATGCAGCATTGAGAGTGGTGGACCATGAGCCTTGTTCGGGTGTCGGTGCTGT
>NW_025213931.1:11813-13055 GCF_004010195.1 Chiloscyllium plagiosum | reverse complement strand
TGCTTGTCCTGTATTGCTGGACATTTCTTCAGACCGCAGATACTGCACTGAGCTTGGTGGGAAGCTCAGACAATGCTCGCTGGGTCGGATAGTGTGACCTTTTCTGGGAAGAGAATGGTCTCTCTCTGTGCTATCCATCCACCAGGACCTCCGTGCCCCTGTCGAACAAACTGTGGTGTAATTGCCCCTTATCTGCAATGCTCGGGGCAAACTGTACAAACCAGCTCCGACATTAAATAAGCTCAACTGTGTGCCCACTGGTCTTTTAAAGATGGCACCAGTGCCAGGGATCACGGAATACCCAGGGGCATCAGTGCGATGGTGAGTACCTCCAGCCGTGATGGGTGGGAGAATGGGGCTGGCATTGAATGAGAGGGACACCATGGGGTGGCGTAGGTAGTTAATGAGGTGAGTTCGATAAGGTAGCACCAGGAAAGTAGCACAACCTTGTGCAGACAATCCCTCTGTCATTCTCAATGAAAATGGCACTGAGATAAATTATGGTTCGATGAGATGAATACACTGTTGAGCCCAATCCCAGTTACAACGCTGCAGCTGCTTGACCAATGCTCTCCATCACAGAGAACGAGCTCAACATCACCTTCTCCTTGGGAAATATGGCAGAACAGGAGACTGAGCTATCAGTGGGGAAGCACTTTGAGACACATAATTATAATTCTATTAGTTTTAAAATAGAGATGGAAAAAGATGAACTGGGTCGAAAAGGTAACGCTCTAAATTGGAGGAAGGCCAATTTTGATGATATTAGCAAGAACTTACAAACTGGATTGGAACAGATATTCGCAGTTACGGGGCCAGCTGTAAGAGGGACGCCTTCAAAATCACAGAGACAGTCTGTCCCTGTTAGGGTGAAGGGTAAGGCTGGTAGGTGTAAGGAATGCTGGAGGACTGGAGAAATTGAATGTCTGGTCATGGATAAGAGGGAATCATATGTCAGGTAGAGAGAGCAGGAGTCAAGGTTTTTTTCATTCACGGGTTGAGGGTATCACTGGTTGGGCCTGCATTTATTACCCATTAGTAATTGCCCAGCGGGCAGTTCCGAGTCACATTTCAACTCTCCCTCCCACTCTGCCGAGGACTTGGAGGTTCTGGGCCTCGTTCACCGCCGCTCCCTCACCACCAGACGCCTGGAGGAAGAAGGCCTCATCTTCCGCCTCGGAACACTTCAACCCCAGGGCATCAATGTGGACTTCAACAGTTTCCTCATTTCCCCTTCCCCCA
>NW_025213931.1:0-11798 GCF_004010195.1 Chiloscyllium plagiosum | reverse complement strand
CAATCACCTATTGTACTCTATGCTACTTTATCCCCACTCCACCCTCCTCTAGCTTATCTCTCCATGCTTCAGGCTCTCTGCATATATTCCTGATGAAGGGCTTTTGCCCGAAACGACGATTTTACTGCTCCTCGGATGCTGCCTGAACTGCTGTGCTCTTCCAGCACCACTAATCCAGTTACGAGTCACACACATTGTTGTCGGTCTGGAGTCACATGTAACCCAGGCCAGGTAAGGAGACAGTTTGCTTCCTTCAAGGCCATCAGCGAACCTGATGGGTTTTCCAAAAATCGAAAATGGATTCATCATTGTCATTTGGCTCTTAATTCCAGATTTAAAGTGACTGTCGAGAAGGGTCGAAAGCCAGGAGGAGTAGACATAAGAGGGAAATCCGGAGGCCGGACTCGTCACTGAACCATGGCAACTTCAGAATTGTCCTTGAATACAATTCTGTTTCTGCTGCTGCTGGACATGATAACCAAGTTTAGGCTGCAAAATCTACAATTCAACTCTACTGACTGTCCCCCAGTTTACAATGAGACCCATTCACCCATCAGCCCTGTATCCAGTGACCTAACCTGGTTTCTGATGCGGTAACACTTCCATTTTCATATTCTCATTCTGCTGAAAGTCTCTCATTGTTGTCACGCCTCCAATTTGTTACTTTAACTCAATACATTTCAGGTATTAATCTGTACCTTTTCTTTTCCGTAATGTCATCTTCTGTGTTTGAAGTGAATGTGTTTTCTTCTGATTTTCTCCCTGACCATGATTAAGAGCTCTGTAGTGTCAGTGATTCCAGGCTTATGCAGTTTCAGCGTCAAGGAACTTGTCACCATGCGTTATCATTCAGTTCCCAATGTAAGACGCTCCATGTTGGACTGGATGTTTGAGCATCTTTCACATACTTCTATGGAAATTGTTCGAAAACAGAAATTGCTGAAAATGTTGCAGCATCTATTGGAGTGAAGGCAGAGTTACACTTTCAGTCCAGTGAGCCTCCACAAAGCTCCCAGTTTGTCTCGCATTTTTTGCATTTTATTTCCAGTGTCCATAGTTATTTGTTTAATTGAAAATTTGTGCTGCACACAAATTCATTTCTGGAGAAAGTCAGCAGGTCTAGCAGCATTTGCAGAGACAGAGAATCAGAATTAGCGTTTCAAGTCTAATGTGACACTTCTTCAGAACTTAAAACGATTGGAAATGGGCTGACAAATCCCTGCCAGTGGCGGGGGATGGATGACAGGGGAAAGAGGTGTGGCAAAGATAAATGGGCTTTTAGCAGTGGTGAACGATTAAGTAATGTAAAACGGGTTTAAATTAAGATGTGAATGGGAGAAAGGGGATCTCTCTACTCAGTACAAAGTAAAGAAGACACAACCACACAAGGTCATCGGGAGTCGAGGAGGGAGAATGTTGACTATGTGGTATTTTCAAGATCTGGCCACAAATACGTTTTCTCTGTCGAGATCACCACCCCCTTTCGACAAAGGAATTCAGATGTTTGAATTCTTATTGTCACGGGTAAGCGTTTCATGCTGCCGTACTATTGTAATGTGGAGAAAAGCAAATAACAGTATGAAGTTTGGGCTGGATATTGTTCAACTGTCTTTTTAATATTGCTTCAATTTGCAATGATTTTGTTTTCTGCTTGTTCTTGAAGTTAGTATTGGATGGAGTGTAGAAGGTTGAGGGGTGACATTATAGAAGTTTCCAAAATCATGAGGGGTATGGATAGGGTGAATAGCCAAGTCTTTTCCACGGGATGGGGAGTTCAGCCAGAGAAGGATTAGGTTTAAGGTGAAAGAGGGAACATTTACAATGGACGCAGGGGCAATGTTTTTTACGCAGAGGGTGGTGTGGGTATAGAATGAGCTGCCAGAGGTTGGTGTGGTAGATGCATTTACAGCTAAAACATTTAAAACTCATTTGGACAAACATATGAATGGGAAACATTTAGAGGCATATGGGGTCAAATGAAAGCAGGTGGGACGAGCTTAATTTGGAAAACCTGGCTATCATGGACATTACGAAAAGCTTCACGCAAAGTCAGTGTGGTTTTGTGAAAGGGAAATTATACTTTGCCCTGTAAAGTCATGCAAAGTATTTCTGGAGATGCCTGAGAATGTAATAAGCGGACTTGATAAAGCGGACCTAGTAGACACCAGGCTTTCCAGAGATTTTCCACAAGGCATTACAAAATAAGAGTTCTTACACAAAACAGAAGCTCGTAGGATGATGGATAATGTATTAATATGGGATGATGAATGATTAACACATAGAAATCGGGGATTCAGGATTAATGGATCTTCATGATAAAGGTAAATCTGGTGGAATACACAAATATCGTCCAATTATATCAGTTATTCACAATCTATACTGATAGCCTGATGGCGGGAGCTGAGTGCAATATACATCTGAGTTTGTGGATGACACTGACAACTAAAAGACAGGCTGTTATTTAATGGAGGGGACTTCCAGAAAAGGAGCAGTGCAAAGAAATTGGAGTCTTCCTGTCTATGAAACATAAAATCAGCATGCTGATGCAGCATGTAACTCGGTTGGTTCATTCGGCAGCTTCCTGAGATGAAAGGTTTGAATTATTGACAACCTCTAAAATGGAGAGGCGATCATTCATTGGTGTTTAAATGAATGAGGAGTGATATTGCTGAAAAATAGAAGACACAGAAGGGGTTTGAGGAGGTAAATTTTCAGAAGTTGTTTCTTCTCCTGAGGGGAATCTCGAACTCGAAGACATAGATACCAAATATGGAGAACAACGATGCCAATCTGAGATGCAGAGTGATGTTTTTTTCTCAGAAGGTAGTGAATGTCTGGAATTCCCTAACCCAGAGAGGTATGGGGGGATGCAAGGAGTCGGCAAGAAAGTGGAGTTGAGCCCTGGAGTAGATCAGCCATGTTCTTATTAAATGACAGGGCTAGCTTGAGGGGCCGAATGGCCGACACCTGTTCCTATTTATTAATTCCACATGTTATGCGTTTGGAAAGTAACTTGTTGTTTTCCTGGAAGTCGTGTTGTACAATGTTCATTCAGGGAGAGCAGAGGATTTGTTTGAGTTAACCCTGGGTGGCGTATGGGGGCTGTATTCACAGAGAATCTAGGTCTGTAACATGACTCCCATCTGGAGCAGAAGTTACAGAGAGGGGAAGCCTGCAAACAGGGTTTTGAGGTAGGGGTCACTTCCAGACCCAGCCTGGATTATCTAAGTGCATTTCCGAAACTACATCTAACCATTGGAGTGACGTCGATCTGCTCCTGTTTAGCAGGTCCGAAGGGCTGAATAGAACATCAGAACACAGGGCTGAGAGACACGAGTGGGCCATTCGGCCCTTTGACACTACTCTATCAGTAAGTAAGGTCGTGGCTCATCTCATTGTGGTCCCAGCTGCACTTTTCTCTCCATGCGCCATTATCCCTGATTCAACTGCCTATGAACAATTAGCCGAAGCCATCCTCGATATAATATAATATATATGTATGTAACTAATATAACTAACAGAGGAGCATGGTGTATCTGTGGTTAGCACTGCTGCCTCAGATCACCATGTAGTTGGGTTCAATTCCAACCCTGGGCAACCCTCTATGTGGAGTTTGAACATTCTCCCTATATCTGTGTGGGTTTCCTCCCAATGGTCCAGTTTCATCTCACAGTCCAAAGATGTGCAGCTGAGAGTGGTTTGACCATGCTATAGTGCCCAGACATGTGTAAGTTAGGTCGGTTAGTAATGGGAAATATAGGGTAACATTGGGGGCAGGTCTGGGTTGGATGCTGTTCAGTGGGTAGGTTTGCATTCAATGGGCAGAATGTCCTGCCTTCTCACTGTAGAGGTTGTATGACAATGATAACAAGATTGGACGACAAACACACCTGATCCACTGTCCTCAAGGTTTTGTATGTTTCAATAGGATCAGCTCTCATTCCACGTCTAACCTGTTAAAACCTCCATAATATAAGCCCTTCATCCCTGGAATACGTGAAGGAAAACATCTCTCAACTGCTTCCAATGTAATTATATCCTTTCTCAGGTAAGGACACCAAAAAAATCTTACACACAGATGAGTTAAATTTTTGTTTTCTCAGTGTTTTGAGTCTCTGTAGCACTCTTCCCCGCCGAGCATTGGAGGCAGAGATATTCGATATTTTTGAGGTACAGACAGAAGGTTCACATGTAACAATGAAGTCAACGATTATTGAGGAATGGGCAGGAATATGCAGTGTGTGGGAAATTCTGACAGTGGTACAAATTACACTGTTCCAGAACATCCAGTAATATAATGCAAAACGAAGTGATAAAATAGATAAAAATTTTAAATGGAACAATACAGTATCAAAGGACCATGGGGCTGCTCTGTCATTAGAGAGAGGCCATGGGTGGTGGTTTGTCCTGAGAGTCACCATATGTTGGGAGATGGGGTGAGGTTGAGAGAATGTCTCCTCATGGTAACCTCTGTTAGTGTGAATTGAACTTGCTCTGTTGGCGTCCCTTTTTTTTTTACAAACCAGCCGTCTAGCCAACTGAGTGGGAGACTGTGTAACTGCGACAGACAGAAACAGTCACTGACAAAGGGCAAAAGAAACTTTCATAACAAGGTAAAGGTGCAATTCAGATAACAGTCAAGGTAACGGCTAAGCATGAAAACGTTCTCTGCAAGAAATTGTATTTTATAACGACCCAAGTGGTTAGAAGCTGTCTTTGGCTGAAAACAATAAGATGAGACAAGTGAAATAACAAGAATTATTAATTAAAATTGGATATCTATAACCATAAAATAAGTGTGCATTGTTTTATTGTTCTGTGTAAAATGTGCTTATCATTACACAAAAGAATAAAACTCATGGAATATATTGTGAGGGGAGTCCATCTGTATGAGAAAGACCCTCGAACAGGTGCTTGAAGTAAACCAGAGTAAATGTGCCTCAGTGTCATGTGCTCAGTGACAGAAACCCGTGGAGTGGAATGACTGAACGTTCCTGTAACATGGAGCTGAGAGAAGCAACAGACCAGCTGCGATCTCATTATATGCTAGAGCACGTTTGAAGGGCTGAATGGCCTCATGATGGATTTGAATTGTCTGTGTATTGAAAAACATGCATTCTATTCCTTGGGCATTGACATTTTCCTGAAAACTGGGAATACTTGAAAGATTTATCTGGAACATTCCATAATTGGCATTCTGTCGAACATTCTATTGCCATGTGGGGGTATTGCAAAGGCAAGAAAGAGAGAGAGAGAGAGAGAGAGAGAGATGGGGCAGGTGCGGTATGCCGCAGTGAGAGTGGTAGAGCATTGACCTTGTTTGGGGGTGGGTGCTATAACAGATATACAGTCAGTGTGATGGAGCAGAAATAATACAGTGACCCTTTTCCTGACAACGCAGGGAAGGTTATTGATGCTTGTCCTATATTGCTGGACATTTCATCAGACTGCAGGTACAGTACTGAGCAGAGTGGTGAGCTCAGACCACGTTCAGTGGGACTGGTAGTGTGGCCACCTCTGAGAAGAGGCTGGTACCCATCTGTACTAGCCCATCCACATATCCCGGTCGACAAATTGCAGTGTACTTGCCTCCTCTCTGCCATGCTGGGGTAAACTGTGAAGAGCAGCTCCGAACTGAGGAAGCTCAAAGGTGTGCCCGTTGGTCTTTTAAAGGTGGCACCAGGGCCAGGGATCAAGGTATAACCAGTGCTTTCCGGGCGATGGTTATTACCTCTGGCCATGATGGATGGGAGAAACGATTTGGTATTGAATAACAGGGATACCATGGGATCGGGTGGGTTATTAATGAGGTGAGTTCGATAGAATCGCACCAGGAAACTAGCTCGACCTGGTGCAGACAATCCCTCTGTCACACTCAATAAAAATGTCACTGAGATAAATTGTTGTTGCATTCAGCTCAACGAGGCATAGACTCTGCTGTGCCCATTCACAGTTACAAAGCTGCAGAACAAATGCTCATCCAAAAATCCATCATCTGAACTCACACCAACCGTGCCTGAGCTGTGCCGTGCTCCATCCTGGACAGATTGCTGGATTGAACTGGGCCTGGTCTGTATAGTATTCCATTCTGGACAGATTACTGGGTTATACTGAGCCTGGTCTGCACAGTGCATCATCCTGGACAGCTTGCTGGGTTGTACTGTGCCTGAGCTGTACCGTGCTCCATCCTGGACAGATTGCTGGATTGAACTGGGCCTGGTCTGTACAGTATTCCATTCTGGACAGATTACTGGGTTAGACTGAGCCTGGTCTGCACAGTGCTCCATCCTGGACAGATTGCTGGGTTGCACTGAGCCTGGGCTAGATTAGATTAGATTACTTACAGTGTGGAAACAGGCCCTTTGGCCCAACAAGTCCACACCGACCCGCCGAAGCGCAACACAAACAGACCCATTCCCCTACATTTACCCCTGCACCTAACACTACAGGCAATTTCACATGGCCAATTCACCTGACCTCCACATTTTTGGACTGTGGGAGGAAACCGGAGCACCCGGAGGAAACCCACACGGACACAGGGAGAATGTGCAAACTCCACACAGTCAGTCACCTGAGGCATTGAACCCGGGTCTCTGGCGCTGTGAGGCAGCAGTGCTAACCACTGTGCCACCGTGCAGCCTACGGGGCTGTACCACGCTCCATCCTGGACAGATTGCTGGTTTGTACTGAGCCTGGTCTGCACAATATTCCATCTTGGACAGATTGCTGGATTGCACTGAGCCTGGTCTGTACAGTATTCCATTCTGGACAGATTGCTGGTTTATACTGAGCCTGGTCTGCACAGTGCTCCATCCTGGACAGATTGCTGGGTTGGACTGAGCCTGGTCTACACAGTACACCATGCTGAGCAGGTATCTCTTCTGGGCTTGCACGTGTCTGGCCTCGACCTGTGAGGTGGATTGTGTATGCAATATAATGCCTGATAGAGCTATCACTTCTCCACCTCAGTGCATTCCGCTTTGAAAGCCCGTATTTCTGCAACATGTTGTCGATTAAGTAATTCTCCATTTAAAACGTCAAAATCTTTCATTTATGCTATGAACCCAAGCAGACCGCCCCTCACAACACATGACGAAGTTAGTCTCGACCCGAACGTTTTCTTACTTTAAAGGTAAATGTGAGGTGCTGTGTTTCAGGCACAATTTGTTTGGTCAAAATATTTGACTTTAATCAAAACACAATCTATTCAAATACAACAACAACAAGAGAAACTTGGAATACCTTAATTCTACTGTAAAAACTAAAAGAATTAGCGTTTATTTACCTACTCTACAGTAACTGTTCCAATATAGTAACATCCCATAAACATACACTTGTGAAATAACAAATTCAGGAAACAGATCGTCTCACATGCAGTTTTCCAATCGAGGAGGAAAGAACATCAAAAGCCAATGTGAGAGAAATCTCAGAGAGAGTGTGTAGTAGCCAGGAAAGATTTCCAACCTTCCAACTCTGCTGGGACCCCAGCAATACCTGGTGAAAGGTAAAACTAAGAATCCTGGTTCCGTGAGAGTTTGACCATCACACCACAGCACCAGGCCACAGCAGCAAGGACCACAAGGAATGCATTGTATATACACCGTCTATGCCACTGTAGGAGCCTCTAAAAATGGCTAACCTCACCTAAGCCGTTAAATGATGGTTAGATAAATATCAAAGTTAAATATAAATAAATAAAATGAAAGGATGCAGAAGGCCTGGTGATCAGACACAGATGGCTTTGGGACCCCAGGTATTCCCATCCTGCCAAAATATAGTAGGATCATTAGGCTAGTGAATAGAAAGCATCATCACTCTGCCTCACCTCTAACTTTACAAATGGGGATGTGCTATTAGTCCAATAGTCAGCGATGTCAACAGCCCAACCAGACCAAGTATTGTTGTAACATATGAGGGTTGTAGTGAAAAGGGTTTACTGGAGCTATTTGTGACTGTGTATGATGTCAGTCTCCATGGATCCTAACTGTGTCATTAGTAAGGGGCTTTATTATCTTTCTCTATTAGTAAGGGACTTCCTTCAACCTGTTAGGTCATAGTATCAGCGGCAGTGTTATCCTCAAGACCATTGGGCTCTGCAGCTACAGAGAGAGGGAGAGGAAGAAAATCTTAGAACAACAGATTGGAATGTTCCAACCATGGCTTAGAATCTGAGAACATTAGACTGGAATGTTACAACAATAGACAAGAGTTTATCTGATGGTCTTTGTTACCTTTCTCAGGATTGGCCATGGTTAGAGTTGCAGATACGAGCCATATTGATGATTATTCAAGCAGGTCACTATCCCATCCTCGCAATTTTTGGTGTTCCTGGTAAGCCTATCTCTGTCAATTCGATAAACGATGGTGAAGGTTGTTGCTATTTCTGTTATTTCTATTTGACAAATACATAATTTGCTATCTTCAGTTTCAGTCACAAACTCCACTTCATTTCCAACAATTTCAGTCTCCTCACTCATAAACATCTAAGAATGAACACACTGTTCCAACCCTTGATCTTCCGTTTGCCCTGAACTGTTTTATATTCTATATTCTCTCTGCTATCAAACCTGCCTGCACCCACCTCGAGAATATCTCCAGTCTCCACCTCTGCCTCAATGCTGTTGCTGAATAAGCCAGCATCTGCCTCCTTGTTAACTTCTGATTTTATGGCTCCACTTCTTTTCTGACTACTCTTCCAGTTACAAATATTTTGACCACAAACTTGTTCTTGTCACTGTACCTACTTAATAAAATGGACCTCATATCAGTGTAATAATGTCACTGGCCGTGTGACAAAGGCACAAATTATGACTTTAAATGCATTGTTTCAAATACTTCTACAGCCGATGACAAAAGTTAAATTCGAATGGCTACAATTGGAATGAAATCTCATTTTACAAACGACAACCATAAATCACTAGGATTTCTTTTATTATTTCACTGATAGCCTTTGGTTAAAAAAAAACTAATTGTGAGAAAAATGATTGGCTCCGTGTTGTCTTGACAAATGGACTCGGAGTCAACGGCAATTAGTGACGGATGACAAATGCTGTCCTTACCAGTGATGCTGACATCCTGTGCAAAAACAGCATTAAATGTGAAATAAACCAAGGAACTGTGTGTGATGGAGATCCGAAATAAACTTCTCCAGTGTCTGAAAATGTTGGAGAATCTCAGCAAGTATGGCAGCCGCTGTAAAGAGAAAACAAGATCAGGTTTCGAATCTAGTGACCCTATAGCATAACTGAAAGCAACTGGGAAATAATATTAATGGTCGGATGAGTGAGGGGAAGGTTTGTTGAGTGGATGTAGAAAAGTCCAGCGAGAAAGTGAGAGAGAGAGAAATGAAAAGCAAATGTAGAGACTGCTGATAATGAACCAGAAGGAAAATAAAGTTGGAGCTTATTGTAAAATTTCCACTTTTCCCATATTCCTGAATATCATGTCAATTTAGATATGTCCCTGTTTACATTGAGTGATACTCCATCTGTCTTTCTCCTCTGAGTGTAATGATCGACTCTGCAGGCAATACTGGTGCTGCCCTTATAGTTGCTCAGATACATAGAAACGGAATGTTACATTGTCAACTGACTTTTTTGAAGAAGGAACTGTAACTGTAGGACTGTGCAGAGATGTAACTGTTTTTTTCTGCTAAGAACAGAAACATTTTCAGCACTGAATGGGTGCAACGTGTGTGTGGGGATTTGACTTCTCCTGTCATGACAGAATAAAAGGAGGTTCTGTGGACGCTTTTCTCGGTATCATCTCCCGAATCTATTCAGAGAGACCCTATGGTCTGGTGAACCTACTTGATTGAGATATGAACACTGCATTTACAGAGTGTTCTGGGTCCATGGTAAACAAATGGAGTCCAGGTTACACAGAAGGGAAGCTCCGTACACAGGGAGGGCAGGGCATTGCATGATCCTGCCTGGGATTTACAGGAACATTTGTCTAAGCTGGGCCCATTCCAATCGTAAAATGTGAAACCAGCTTCTTTCAAAAATGAGGTGGTCCCTGAGCGGTTTCCCCTTCTTAAAAATAGACTGTAAACCTACAGCAGGGACAGGACTGTGCTGACACTCGCCATGAAGTGAACTGGATTGATTCTGGAGCTTTCCAGGTAAGAGTGGGAGACATATACATCACCATGAAGTGTATTGTATTGATTCTGGAACTTTACAGGAGGAGTGAGTGACATATCTGGAGTGCAGTCCTCCGATATAACACTAGCTAATGGAAGCCATCTGCCTGCTGAGAGGAATGTATTGGTTCTGTCTCCACGGAGGAAGGTGTAGAAACTAACTTCCAGAAATACCAGGGAACAGTGTCCCTGGTGAAAATTAGGGGATGCGCGAAATTAGAATTAATGAAGAGTATGTATTTGAAAATCTATTCGAATTGAAGCTTGGTATGTTGTTGGATCTGATGAGCAACATCCCAGAGTATTTAGGAGGTGGCAACAGAGCTAGTGAAAGAATTACTGATTACTCTTCAAAGCTGGTTAGATTCTGGAGGGATTCTGCAGACTGGAAAGCGGCAGTTGTTCTGCTAAATATTTAAAACAGGACGGAGAGGGCAACCAGAAAACTAAATAGTTTGATGTCAGCTGTGAGAAAAAAAACTTTTTGTAACTTTTGTATAAGGACTGTGACAACTAGACACTTGGAACATAATGATATGATTACATTCGGCCTAGATTCAGGAATGGGAAATGATATTTGATAAACCTGCAGAGATGATAAACATGTTCCAATGACTCCAAACACTGGAGAGTTTGCAATGGATTCTGATGAAGTGCAATTTTACTCAGGCTCCTTGATGTCATCCTCAATTAAATACTGCCCGATATAACAGGGCCAGTCGCTCTTTATTAGGCCCTTGTACTCCATCACTCATGTTGATAGGCCATGGTGTAGGAGCAGGCAGTGATTTCTTCAAACAGAGTGTCGTGAATGTCAGGAATTCGCTATTCCAGAGATTCAGGGGAGCTATAGCAGTAAGTGCCCTCCACCTGTTCCTGTCTAGCAGGTTGGAGGGTCTGAATAGAACATCAAAACAGGAGCAGAGTTAGATCGTTAGATACTATGAAACTTCTCCACCAGGCACTAAGATTGTAGCTGGTCAGGTTATGGTCTCAGCCCTACTTTCCTGTCTGTATCCCATTATCTGTGACTCACTTCTCTGTCAAATATTTAACTAACTCAGCTTTGTATAAATGTGATAAACAGAGAGGCACCACATATCTCTGGAGAAGAGACTTCCCACTCAAAAGGTTCTTTTAGAATTTCTGTTAATCTCTCTTACAGTGTCATAAAGCATGGAGATCTGTCCACGAAACTCAGACGTCCCAATCTGATCTAGTCCCATTTGCCAGCATTAAGCCCATATCCCTCTAACACCTTCCTGTTAATGTGTATCCATATGCCTATTAAATATTGTAACTGTATCAGCCTCCATCACTTTCTCTGAGAGCTCATTCCATACACACACCACGATCTCCACGAAAATATTGTCCCTTTACTATTTTTCTCCTCTCACCTTTAGCCTTTGTCCGATAGTTTTGAACTCCCCATCCTGAAAGAAAAAAACTTTGGCTATTCAGATTATCCATTTTCTTCATGATTTTATAAACCCCCATAACCTTTATAAACCTCCATAAATCCTTACCCTCTCAATGCTCTCGAACAACACGGCCACCAATGACGTCAGGCTCACTGATTGATAGTTCAGTCTCAACCTCCGATTGTCCAGAGTAAACAAGTCCCAGTCTGCCCAGCCTCTCCCTGTAGCTCATC
>NW_025213930.1:34445-37464 GCF_004010195.1 Chiloscyllium plagiosum | reverse complement strand
GCCTATTGGGGAGATGACAAGAGCTCCGTAACACAATGTGTGGTCGCTGTGTTCGGGAAAGTCATTAACACAAATATTACACAATTGAGACGAACTTCGTGACCTTTCCATTGTTGTTGCACAGTTTCAGTTTTAAAATTGCCAATAACTTGTGTGAGACACATCTATACACTGATCATAACCTCTTAACGTTTTTGGAGAAATTTACGGTGACCAATTTCAATATGTTTAGATGTAGCTTATTTTTGCCACCATTCAATTTAAAACTTAAACAAGTGACAGAACAGGAAAGCTTAATTGCTGACACATCGTCGAGACGTGGACGTAGAAATACGGAGTCGTTCTATGGCTGGAATAAACTAATTGGAATAGAATGTAGTTTTGAATATTCGCCTGCTGTAATATGTGTATATGCATGGTAGTCTACTAACATAGTTAGAACAAGAGGTTTAAAATGAAGACATATTTTTATATTGATGGTTCATTATATTCAAGGGGTTTTTTGATACTGTGACTTTGGAAAGAGTTTTTTAAATCCTGTTTTGTTTTTGAAGAGAGGTCTTGAAGGCAGTAGGGCCGAACTGTCACCGGAAAACGGAATAAGTAAATAACTTCGGAGGCTAATATGTTTTATTAAAACAATGGTAACAATGGGACGGCAGTGGCCAGCTCTCACAGACCAGATCTTCTACTTTAGATTATAGCTGCAACGTTCAGAAGCTGCTTGCGGTCCCAGAAGGATTGTAAGCTTCAACACATGATTGCTATCTCCCATTCTCTCTGAAGTCTCTCTTCCTGTTACTTCTTCCTCGATTGGAGATCTGCCCAAATATTTCTTTATTTGGAAATACGTTTTGCCAAGTGGAGTGTTTATGGGGTGGTACTTTATTGGAGCTGTTAATTAGTAGAAATATTGCATCTATTGTTTGGATAAGTGTTCGAATGCATAAGCTATCCCAAATTATTCATCCCTATTCACGTGGAGTGTCGAAACAGCATATTTTACTTAACGAGTGGTTTAACAGGTCTCAACAAATACTTAAATCCAACTAAACTATGGGAAAGTTAGGGTCTAGCCTATTTTCTTAAAATATTTTGAGGGTGTCTGCTCATAGTAATGTCCTTAGGCCCTGTATCTCAGGAGCCTCTGGCTGACTCCTGTTATTGAAAAGTTCGTGGAGGTGCTGGGGATGGTTCGCTTCGGATTGTGCTATGGGCTTCCTCAGATATTCAGGGAGACCTTTGGATTTAACAACCCAAATCTGGACGGAGCACGGGAACTGGAGTTTCAACATCTGGTTCTGCAATATGAACAACAAGTGGAGCAGAGGCTGCAGAGAGAGCAATCTCTGAAACCATGGAATGAGTGTGGATGAGGAAAAGGATCTGCGTATCCTACATAGGTATTCCAAGAACAGCTTCACAAGCGACACTTCATCCTGAAGCAGTGACTGAGGGGACCGCGAATGAACTAGGCGCTGGTCACAGAGCGGTTTCACCTCCTTCAACACGACCTGCAGCTTCACACCAAGCTGCTACTGTGCTGACAGTGGTTTTTTTGGTCACTGTTTCATTCAGTTACTATGGTCCGGATATTTCCAGGCAGGAGTGGTTGACATAGCCATCATCTCCCAGTATGTTGACATCAGTGTCACCATTCTGTGACGGAGGATGTTCATAGAGAATGAGGTACATATAATGTCCTCTTTCTCAGCAGGGAGCTGCCGGATATATAATTGATTTCCCAGTATAGCGGGGTTCCCGATAGCATACATGGTTCTGCGGGGTCCTCATGTCAAAAGAAAGAAGTAGAGGGACGGAAGGAACTCGGCTTCGATTAGTTTTGCAGTATGACCGTGCAGAGGACATCATGTTTGAAAATACCCACTGTCCTGGCAGAAGCCACAGTTTCTTCATTCAGAAACAGTTAACCATTTTCCACCGTCTTCAGGTGTCAACGTAAACGAAAGGATGGCCTCTCGGGTAAAGGCCATCCCCTTATTACAGGATTCAAGTCACCCTCCCCCTCATCACTCTCCATTGCCAACCAACCACGTCAAAATATGCTGTGCGTACTGAGAGCAATATGACCCTTGGGAATATCAGGGAGCAGATCAGCAGGGAGATGGAGCAACTCTTCCCTTCTGAATAGGTCAGAGTGAACTGTCGGCAATTCAGCCCCTCGAGCCTAAGCCGCCATGTAATACAATCATGGCTGTTGTCATCTCAACCTGGCTTCCACTTTCCTGCTCGGTCTCCATCACCGTCATTTACGCAAGTCCTCAGCATTCCCCACTCTGTGACCGTCCGTTACACAGCTTCACAATCCTTTGAGAGAAGTGTGTTATCCTCACCCCTGTTTTAAGTCTTTTCTGCCTTATTCGAAAACGCCACATGAGGAAATATATTCTCCACATCTTCATTGACAGTCACTTTTAGCATGTTACATATCTCAATGAGATCTCTCATTCTTCGAGACTCTAGGGAATATTGGCCTTAACTGCTCAATCAGTCTTCATAAGATAAGCTTCTCATCTCCGGAATTTGTCTCGTGAACTTTTTTCGGAACAGTCTCCAATGAACTACATTCCTACGGCAGTCAGGGCTACGAAAATCTACATAGTACTCTAGTCACAGTTTCACTACTGCCTTGCAGAGTTGCAACAATTCTTCCCTGGTTTGATTCTCGCTCCCCTGCACTTCCTGTTTTCTTTCTTTGCAAAGTCTTTCATGGCCCACATACATCTTGCAGCTTCCTTCTCCCCCAGAGCCCACTAAAAGCCTCACTTTTAAAATTTACTTATGAGATATGGGTGTAACTGACCAGATCAGCAATTATTGCCCATTCCTAATTGCCATGGGAAAGGTGGTGGTGAACCACTGCACTCCATATTACTATCACCGACCCGCCGAAGCGTAACCCACCCATACCCCTACATTTACCCCATTTACCTAACACTACGGGCAATTTAGCATGGCCAATTCACCTGACTTGCACATCTTTGGAGTGTGGGAGGAA
>NW_025213930.1:31546-33749 GCF_004010195.1 Chiloscyllium plagiosum | reverse complement strand
GAGGCTTACTGATGAAATGGGTGAGGATGAGCAAACCCCTGGTCGTCCGAAGCCTATTAAGAAAGTGGTTATGTATGTTCAAGCGTGGTCTAAATTTGATGAGAAGGATGTGGACGCCTTTTTCATCTCAATTGAAAAGGTGGCTAAACAAATGTAGTGGCTGGCGCAATGTGGGTTTTATTGATCCAAACGAAACTTGCATGTGGGGCTAGTGAAGAAATCGCCAAACTATCAGATGAAGTATCTGGGGATTTTGAGGAGGTGAAAAAAGCTATTTTAAGTGCACAAGAGTTTTTACCAGAAGCCGATAGAGAACGTTTCAGGAATCTAAGGATGGGCCCAAGTCAAACATATATTGCATTTTAAAGGATCAAACATAGTAGATTCGATAGATGGATAAGAGTTTTAAAAATCTATGATGCCCTGAGAGAGGTAATTATTTTGGAGGAATTAAAATTCTTTACTGTTTGAAGGAGTGCGAACTCATTTAGAAAAGCAGAGATTCAAAACAGAAAGATTAGCAGCTAAAGAGGCTGATGATTATGAGCTGGTCCATAAAACTCGGTTTGACAAACAGAATCATCTTCAGCCAATGAAAGATAGTAATTGGGGCAAAGAGACATTCTCACGTGGAAAGGGTAATGTAGGTCTCAGTGAAGATCATAATAATAACCTACTACTGTGTAAAAAATGTCTTGAGGGAGACAAAGAAGTTAAAAAGCTCCGGTGTTTGCATTGTTATAAAGTGGGCCACACGAAATCGCAGCATTGGTGGGCTAGGAGAAATCCTGATGTAGGAAAACCAGTCAAATCAAGTAACAAGAGGCACAGGGGAAGTTAGACAACTGCCTCAGAGTGTACAAGACGATCAGAGGTCGATTAAGGAAGAAGTGATAGATCCACTTTTAAATACACATTCAAACTTAACGTTTATTCACATAGACTCGGAGTCACAGGTAAGGAGGTTACTATATTAAGGAACACAGGATACTCCAGTCTGTAATGCTGAAAAATGAGGAGATATGTTCTCCTGAGTGACTCTTTCCAGAAAAGGTGCTGGTAACATGAATTCATGGTGAGACAAAAAAGTGCTCAGGTATATAAAGTGAGGATAGAGAGTCCAGAGAGTGTGAAGAATTTGTGGTCGCAGTACTGGAAAAACTCTCAAATACATGAATACAAGTTGCACGTGCAAATGATATAGCTGATGCACCGGTAGGCGTGCTGCCTACTCTAGTTGAAAAGCCAGTGGAGGCGCAGGAAACTGAAGATATGGAAAATGTTTATCCATGAATTTTCGCTGATTGTGTGGTCACAAGATCACAGACGCACAAGCTGATGCAGGCGGTTACAAAAATCACAAATAAGGAAGCTGACATAGCTTTACCGAGAAATGTTTGAACAAACAATTGGAACAGAGAAAGAGCAAATAGACAAAAAAGCAAGTATCCTTAGCCCTGTTAAGCTGATGGAATTACAGCAGAAAGATGCGAAGTTAAAACATTTATATTGAAAGGCATGTGTAGAAACGGAGAGTGAATGCTTTCCTCTGTATTATTACTTAAATATGATGTATCAACGAGGAAATGGAGACAATCACACATCAAACAGATGAGAAATGGGCAGATATTTATCAAATAGTGTTGCCTTTAGACATAGGGAAGAAATGCTGCAACTGGCGCATGAGCTACCATTTGGAGGTCATTTAGGGTTGTGGAAAATACAAAGGTATTTTTACTGGCCTGGACTAGATAAGGATGTCTTTGAATTTTGCCAGACGTGTCATACATGTCAGGTAATCGGAAATCGACAGTCAATAATAAAACCGGCACGGTTAATATCGTTTCCAGCATTTGAGGAATCTTTCACAAAAGTCTTGTTTGATTGTGCAGGTTCGGTACCTCGAAGGGAAAGTGAGAACAAGTCTGTATTAACAATATTGGATGTTTAGACTCGATTTCCAGAGGCAATTTCATCATGAAACATCGCAGCAAAAGGAGGTTAGAAGAATTACTTCGTTTTTAACCAGATCCGGAGAGCCAAAAGAGATCCCGTCAGATCAAGGAGCAAACTTCACATCCAAACTCTGCAAGGATGTTGTGGTTAACTTGTTAATAAAGCAATTCAAATCTACTGCGTACCGTCCAGAATCACAGGCAGCGTGAGAGAAATGGCATCAAACACTGCAGACTGTTTTTTTTTG
>NW_025213930.1:29854-30842 GCF_004010195.1 Chiloscyllium plagiosum | reverse complement strand
TAGTCTTTAATAACAAGGTTTAATGGAACTTATCAAATTGAGAAGAAATTAAAGTGAGGTGAATTACTTGATAAAGATTCCACACAGGACGAGCTCTCACACAGTGTGCCATATGAATATGCTCAAAAGGTATTTTGATATGGAAGGATACTGAATTGGGCATTCCTCTAATCAAATTGTTTAATGAGGAACTTGACAAAAATGAAGATACATTATTGAGTTAACTTCCACAAAAAGAACAAAATGACCTGAAAAAGTAATTACTATCACATGAGGAGATATGCAGAAATAAACTGGGAAGTATTAACCTAATTGTGCATGTTGTGCATTTCGGAGATGCTTTTCCGATTAAGCAACATCCTTATCGACATAACACTCTAAATTTGGCACATGTTCAGAAGGAGATAGAGCACATGCTCCAAGATGCATAATAGAAGTGAGTTCCAGTGATTTGAGCTAACAAATAGTCATGGTGGCAACGCCAGGTGATATCTGGGTGCTATCTTTGGGATATCGCAAAGTTACCACCGTTACAAAGTCTGATGCCTATCTAACTCCACGGTTGGAGGATTGTATCGAAACCTTGTGACAAGCAACTTACATTTCTAAGTTGGACTTGCTCAGAAGATACTGGCAAATACGTCTATCAGAGAGACCAAAGGCAATTTTGACTATCAGAACACCAAATGGACTTTATTAGTTCAGAGTCATGCAATTTGTTATGAGAAACTCTCCAGCCACATTTGAGACACTGGCTAATAAGATCATTTGCAGATTACACAACTGTGTGGCGTATATTGATAATTTTCAGTCAATTATTGAAGGAGCATCTACAGCATTTATTGCACATGTTCGATCGAGTTTGGAAGGCAGTTAAACCTAATTGTCGGTGAGATTAGCCCAATAAATCAGAGATCACAAAACACAGAGCGAAGAAGAATTAACAAAACGTTTATTAACACAGCGATACCGTGGAAGAGAGAATGAC
>NW_025213930.1:24724-29285 GCF_004010195.1 Chiloscyllium plagiosum | reverse complement strand
TTTTTTTTGAAACCCACACACTACCGCCTAACTGCGCTCGTGCTTATATTTTCCTCAGCGACCATTTTGTGTGTGTGCGTGTGTGAGACACAGTGAAAAACAACAGGTGCACAAACCTTAATTCAATATCCACTACCCGGAAGAAAGGAAATATCTGAGTGGTCTGTGACAAGCAGTGTGCTTCTCAGAGAGCAATGCTGCATGATCAAATAGTGAGGGGGACGGCAGGGATCAAATCAAAATAGAGTTGGAGGGGTAAGTAATACACTCCACTCCCTGCGGTGGAGAGGGCTGGTAGGAGGAGGTGGTTGACCTATATCTCAACCATACTTTAGCAAAAGCTCCGGCAACAGCCACTTCCAATGCCATTACGTACCAGGTATGCAGGCATCTGTCGGCGTAATCACCTCGATGCCACTTCCGAGTCGGGCATTTTTACCAGAGTCACGACACGAAAGGAGGGATCGTCTGGGATTTTCACCTGTAACCTCTTGCAGGTTAATGTGACACACGTGCCGAAGCGAGAATCATACCCCTACACCTGAAGACCATGTTAATGTTCAGGATTGTCGAGATGATTTTGATAAGGGAGTTCGGATTGTACTGTTTGCGATAAGAGATGCACCGAATGAATGGTCTAAATTCAGTGCATTTAAATTATTTTTTATGCATTAAGTAAGAGGACCATTTAAATCGATTCAGGAGAAATGAGTAAGTCAGAATTAAGAGACCACCCATTTTGACTATGTGTCACATTTTAGAGAACGATTAAATAGAGTTGGAGAGTTGGGTAGAGAGCACGTAAAAGTATAACAGCATAGAATGAAACAAGAAGCGAATATGAAATCACAAATTTGTTATTTTGCAATTGGGGCGAAGGGATTCGTGCTATGTCCAGTAACCAGGTAGTCTTTAATAACAAGGTTTAATGGAACTTATCAAATTGAGAAGAAATTAAAGTGAGGTGAATTACTTGATAAAGATTCCACACAGGACGAGCTCTCACACAGTGTGCCATATGAATATGCTCAAAAGGTATTTTGATATGGAAGGATACTGAATTGGGCATTCCTCTAATCAAATTGTTTAATGAGGAACTTGACAAAAATGAAGATACATTATTGAGTTAACTTCCACAAAAAGAACAAAATGACCTGAAAAAGTAATTACTATCACATGAGGAGATATGCAGAAATAAACTGGGAAGTATTAACCTAATTGTGCATGTTGTGCATTTCGGAGATGTTTTTCCGATTAAGCAACATCCTTATCGACATAACACTCTAAAGTTGGCACATGTTCAGAAGGAGATAGAGCACATGCTCCAAGATGCATAATAGAAGTGAGTTACAGTGATTTGAGCTAACAAATAGTCATGGTGGCAACGCCAGGTGATATCTGGGTGCTATCTTTGGGATATCGCAAAGTTACCACCGTTACAAAGTCTGATGCCTATCTAACTCCACGGTTGGAGGATTGTATCGAAACCTTGTGACAAGCAACTTACATTTCTAAGTTGGACTTGCTCAGAAGTTACTGGCAAATACGTCTATCAGAGAGACCAAAGTCAATTTTGACTATCAGAACACCAAATGGACTTTATCAGTTCAGAGTCATGCAATTTGTTATGAGAAACTCTCCAGCCACATTTGAGAGACTGGCTAATAAGGTCATTTGCAGATTACACAACTGTGTGGCGTATATTGATGATTTTCAGTCAATTATTGAAGGAGCATCTACAACATTTATTGCACATGTTCGATCGAGTTTGGAAGGCAGTTAAACCTAATTGTCGGTGAGATTAGCCCAATAAATCAGAGATCACAAAACACAGAGCGAAGAAGAATTAACAAAACGTTTATTAACACAGCGATACCGTGGAAGAGAGAATGACTGAGCTGAAACGGCATAGACAGTCGGTCCATGTTGACGACGCCCCCTTTCTCGAACTGAGAATCAAGCCAGCTTTTTTTGTATATATAGGGATCATGTTCAATGATGCTAATGAAAATAGAAAAATACAATGGTCTTGATAATCAAGGAAACCAGTTAGGATGGTGGTAGTGGCAAAACAGTTGTCAGAAGAATATCTTGAATGCAGATACAACGCAGCATTCTGGAAGCATCAATCAGAACAAAATGGGATCAGATCTCTGTGGTATTCGAGGGTAGGGGAGAATATTCCTTTTAAAGCAAGGAGGTGTTTCCATTGCTTCTCTCCTCTAAGCGAGGTAATCTGGTGCCTCTCCATCTGACCGGTCTTTTGTGTGGCGTTGGTATCATTGGGTTATGAGACTGCCCTTAGGGCTTTGGGACAGCTGTGTTGATCGATCCCAAGAAGCTCATTGTTACTTTCTCTTTGGAAGTGCATTGCCTGGTCTGACAGTGACTATGGACATGTCTGGTTTGCCGTGTCATCCTGCTTTGTCAATGCAGAGGCATTCTGGGAATATATTTCATGGTTGGGACATGCTTGATTTTCTCTGTTCTATGTGGCCATGCTATGGGTTGGCAGGGTAGAGGATGTTTTCCCACAATTCATCCTTTTTTGAGGGTGGGATGAGAAAGGGGCAACGTAGCCAGCTCCAGGGGGAATTGTCGCGTGGAGGGTGGGGGCGTTGTTCGATATCAGACAGATCACCCTCAGTGTCTGAGAATAACTCAGCAGACGTTCCTTGGGGCAGGGTTGATCCCCCATATGATCTGTTTTATCTGAATGGTCAGGGGGCCGGAGGGCAATAGTCTGGCACACAGGCGTGAACAGCAGAGTCGGATGGCCATGGCCAATGCCACACTCTGGCAATGATAGCAAGGATGGCAATCAGTTCCTGTAGCAGGGCTGTACCCCATGAGTCCATCCAGGAGACTGCCCAGTCCCATAAGTCCCAGTGCTATTCCTGATCATGCTAGAGAGAAGCATCTGCTGGATAGGCCGGGCCAGGTCCGTGATGCCCTAGCGGGGCTCAGGGATGTTAGTGCAGCATCCAGCACTAACGAGGGCGCATGTGCCCCGTTTTGCAGCGAGCAGGGAGTCTCTGGCCATCTAGTTTTGCAGGGCCACATTGCGAATTGGAATATCTTTCGCATTTAGCTGGCTAAGCACTTCAGCTGTGAGGTTCACCACCTGCTCTATTGTGGTGGTGAGTTTGTGGGCTTCCATGTGAAACTGCACGGTTGCATGGGATGTGCCTTCAGTTAGAGCGCTGCATCAAGGGCAGCGAGGGCTCGTTTGCTACAGGTCATGGGCTTTAAGACGGTAGGGGACTGGGAATGATAGATTAATGGTACCACGCACATGACAAACCAGCTGCCAGCCCAGTACAGCAACAGTAAGGGGTAGGTTTTGTGGCCACAGATAAAACAGGTTCCATTGTAACTCCAGAGATGCTGGGTCTGGGATCCTCTCCAGATGGTGAGAATGGTGGTATCCTGAGTGATCCTGTAGAGGACCTGTAGGTTTAATATGCTGCCTTCTGCCTTCAGATTGTCGTTCTGAGAGAGTTAGAGGCAGGGATGAGTGCACCGAATCCAGCCAGCCTCCCATCCAGATGGATGTGTGTTTTTTTAAATGGATGGACCCTGTAGGTGTCCACTGTTCGGTGGTGTTAGCAATGGTTAGGGCTGGGGATTCATCAGAGACGTTGTAGGTCGGGTAAAACCACCCTGTAAATGTGTCCAGGTGGCACCCCGCAGATCTCCAGCGGGCTGGGCTGTTGTCCCCATAGATGTCCATTGTTGGTGGTAGTTTGATTGTGGTAACCTTAGAGGACCTGTTTGGTTCCAGCCACCACTCCACCATGTTGGAGATATTGAAGGAGATAGAAGGTAACTGAATGCCCCGTGAGAGTGGACGGGGATCGTCGTGCAGAACCAACGTCGAGTCCGGTTAAATCGCTGAGCATACCCATGGGCCATTCTCAGAAAAGTATTGGCCTGTAAGTCACAGCGGATTATTAGATATCTCGCCTTTTGTCCCTGTTTACTGGCAAGGCATAGCGTGACAGTCAGACAGGTCAGACTGAGGGAGATGATGTTGATGGCTGCGCTGTCTCCTGTCTGGTCCCTGGCCGTTGGAAGGGGAATTCTCTTTTATTCGGGTGACATGTGTCCATTCGGGCAATTCTTCAACTTTTATAGCTGTCTGGGTCATCAGCAGGGCCAGATATGGACCTTTCCGTCTCTCCGTTCTCCATGGAGAATTTTGAGGGTCTGGTACTGGTGAGCCCAGTCGTGCGGTTTGCCTGGCTATGTATAGTGTAAAGAGCTAGTGGCAAGACGACGTCTGGCCAGGTCACTCCTGGGTGATCTTGGTCATCGTGGTTTTAAGGGTGGCCTTCATCTGTTCTAACATGCTTGATGACCGGGGTTGGTAGGGGGTGTGGTCGCGCCATGGCTTCCTTAATATCAGTCATGATCTTACAGTGAATTTTCCCCCTATCTGGCTGTATGTTATCAGCGATCCCGAATCTGGGGACGACATCCCTCAGGAAGCATTTTACCATTGTGTCTGCATCTTTCTTTCTTGTGGGAAACGCCTCCACCCGTTTCGAGAACATGTCGA